>NC_056743.1:1345914844-1346004844 GCF_019279795.1 Protopterus annectens | reverse complement strand
TTAACTGTAGCTCCTAAACAGACTTCATGCCTAATCAATGGAGAAAAGCAAATCCTTCTGCACAAAGGTGGGTTATCTACAGACTCATAAATCTCACTAGTCTCATATGCAAAGCCATGGAAAGAATTGTCATGGACATGATCAGTAATGATACAGGAAATGGCCAGACACTGGACCCAACCCAGGTTGATTTCATCAATGGTAGGTCATGCCTACTCATCTCGGTGGACCTCTTTGAGATGGTCACCAAAGCAATGGATGAGGGCAAAATGTTTCACACTGCATGCCTTGATCTGGCCAAGGTATTTGACACAATCTCCCACTTGGGCATTCTTGAAAAACTTAAGAGGTTAGGTACAAACCCTTATGTCACCCAATGGATAGCCTGCTGACTCACACATAGGACCCAGGAAGTTAGAATTGGGGAGTCCACCTCTACAAAGATGTCAGTCACAAGTGGAGGGATCAGTCCTGGGACCACTCCTTTTTGACATTTACTTCTCTGAAGTCAAGACCAATGTCAATGGCCTCTGGCTGACTAAATTTGCAGATGATTGCAAATTAGGAGCAGTCATTGAATCTCCCACTGACACAAATGTTCTCCAGGAAAGACTAATACAGACAAACATCTGGTGCCAGAGCCATGGAGTAAAACTAAATGCCAAGAAATGCATAATAGTATCCTTCAGGAAGTCATTCACCCCTGGTAACTATCATATTGACAACACACCCCTAAAGAGTTGACCCAGTAGTCAAGGACTTTGAGACACACATAGATAGAAATCTAAACTTTGACCATTACATGTCTACAGTCGCAAGGAAATCATTCTATGTTGTTCAACTTATAAACAAAGGTATGGCATCTAGGTTCAAGGAAGTCTTTGTTCCACTGTATTCAGCATTCATCAGACCTCTCATTGAGTACAGTGCCCCCTTTGGTATGTACCTAACCAGGCATATCCAACAATTAGAACATCCACAGAGGTTCACCAGTAAAAGAATACAGGGCTTAAGTAACATGTCATATGCAGGCCACCTCAAGGCCCTTTCCCTGTGTTATATCTCCTACAGGTTCTTGAGGGGAGATCTATGCCTGGTATACAAGGCATTGTTAGACCCCACTCTGATAGACTTTCTGCATATCTGCAAAACAAACAGCACCAGAATTACTCATTTTAAAGACTTAAGCCTTGCCTGTGATATAAATAGGACTCGCTAAAGAGACAAGTATGTATCCCAGAGACTAGCCCTTCCCTGGAACAAGCTCCCCATCCATATGAAGCAAATCCAATTCAAGTGTAATTTGGACAGTTGGGTGGGGAACATGAAATTCTTCCCTGGTTTGGCACCTATGTCTCTAAAGGACACAGGATGCCTGTAAATGGTTCATCCCCCAGGCCCCTGCTTGTAAATGTTTCATCTCCCAAGCTCCTGCTTACATTTATCAAGGGTACCAGAACTTGTCAGAGATTTGGGGTGCATGACTAGGCTTACAAAGGCCCTTATGGCCATTAGCCCAGTAAATGCCTATGAACATAAAGGATAATCTATAAACAAATGGGATATGTTATTTCAAGCGCAAAAAGGGAAATTGGCTAGGCTTAAAATGGCCTGCAAGGGCAGTTAGCCTAGTACTTGCCTATGAATCTATGAACCTAAGACAAGCAATTCAGGCATGAGTTCAATGGAGAAGACAGTGAACTTTGATACAGGCATAGTGAAGGTAGACGCAATGCCTGATAATGTGCATCTTTACTATAATGAGCACCTATAGTGGACTGACTGCAACATCAGGGAAAGACAGGACGCAGTAGATTTGGATGGTCTAACAAAGCACAGGGGCATAACATGAACAGCTACACTAGTAGCAGTTCCATCTGCAAGCTAGTGTGTAAAGCTGAAGATGTGATGCGACCTGGAACTTGGAGCAGCACGTATGTGTTCCAATTAAAAAAACATATATTTTTTTGTTGTCAGACTGTTTTTAAAACAGTCCAAATTGTGAAGACTGCAGGCATCAGTGAAGATGCCCAGAAGTCATTGCAGTTTTAACCACAGGAAATAGGAAGCCCCCAGGACTGTTAAGTCAGCAGCCTGTCGCTGAGTATGTGACATGGCTGGTGAATAGTCCTGTTACTCTCACATTCTCTTTCTGCGCTTTAACTGGATATAATTAATTTGCAAGGGACAGAGTGAGAGATGGAGGACTCGGTTAAAAAAAAGTGAAAATTGTTTAATAATCAATCAGAGAGTTTAAGATGAAAGAAGCCAAGGTAAGCTATTTGTAAATTAACCCCCCCCCCCCAAAAAAGATTTTTTTTTTACTGGCAGGGTCAACCACATACTTGTGGTCTGTGTGTTTTGGGGGCTGTTGATGACTTTATGTTTTTTTTTTATATAACAAATACTAGGGAGGCAGTGTGTTTTGGGACAGCTGAAGGCTTTGTTTTTTTAATATAATATCCTAGGAGGGTTAACCAAATACAAAGGAGGCAGTGTGCTTTGGAGGCTGCTTGACTGTGAATGTCTTTTTTTCTAAAATATCCTGGCAGGAGTCAAACAGATACTAGGTACGCAATGTGTTTTGGGGGCTACTTGTGGATGAACTGTTTTTTTTTTAACTTAATTTTTTTTGTAGAGTCAATCAAGATAGACTAGGATGGTGTGTAGATGTTTTGTTGTTGAAACTCTAGCCTTGAATGCCTAAAGTGTGTATGATTGAACTGAAGTAAGATCACCTGCAAGCTCTTGACTGTGTGATGCTAAAGAAATACAGTAATGTAACCATTGCCTTCTCTTTTTAATATTTTAAACCTTGTAATCTCAAAGCAGATATTGTGGGTAGGCAGTCGGGCTGGGAACTATGCCTAGTATGTGTGTATAAAATGGCTGGTCTTACTGTTGTACTTCTGACTTGCTTTGCAAGAGTAACATGCATCTGAGTGAAGTAAGATCGACCACAAGCTCTGAACTCCCACTATTGTTTATGTGAAAAATACATATATTAATAACAGTGTTGTTTTTTTTATCCCTTTTTTGTCTTTTAATCTCGCAAGATCAAATTGGATACTGTTGGTGGGGTGGGCAATAAGGATTGTGGCCATGTGTGAATGAAGCAACTAGGCCTGCTGTTTACTGTTGTAATGCCGGCTTTGCAAGACTGTAATAGTTGTATGGGCTTTCAGATGAATGTAATCTAATTATCATAGGTTCATAGGTTCATACTAGGCTATCTGCCCAAGGGCATTTATAAGCCTAGCCCATAGTTATTTGGCTTTCGCCACCCCTTTAGTTTGAATAAAACTATGCCTATTATTTTGCTGTGCCTCTGTCAAGCAGTGACACTGAAGTAATCCCAGGGGTATATCTGCGATCTCCCATACATTGGTCAAGATTCTATTAATCATTCTTAATGTATGTTATTTCATATCTGTTCATGTATATACACTGAATGTCTGCTTAATGTTATGTTGTAATATGTTAGAGCTTTTCTCCCCAGACATATGCTGAAAAGGTTTTTTTTTTTTTTTTTACTAAAGACGGACAAACCTCAGTAAACAAAAGTAAAATAAATAAAATGAAATGTGTATTTGTGTAAGGCAAGCTGGTAAACATAAGTTGTGACTAATGTTTATATCAACTAAATTAAATTAATGCAAGTATGTTAATTTAATCCTGGCAGGGCCAAAGCAGATACTTTTGTTCGGTAATGGGGAGGGCGGGCTGTTTGTGAATGAAATGAGTTGACTGGCCCTGCTGTTTACTGTTTGCAAGACTAATCTGTATTTTGATAGTCAGCTGTCATACAAGCCTGTGTCAGTGTCTCTCAGAACCACTGGTGCATTAGGCAGTGGAGTGACCTTAAATTGTGAATAATGAATTAAGATAGTACAGTGGGATTTCCAAATCTCCTTACTTTTCACTTGGCATTGCACCAAATGCAAATTACCTGATACAGTACAACGTATGTTTACTACATCATATGCACTCATAATAGTTTCATGCAGTCAGGACCAACCACTTTTTTACTGTTTAGAGATTTCTAGGTTTTGTGCTGTTACAGCATAACCTAAACATCTCATTAGCTCTGAAATGCGATTTAGTCTAGTATTTGGTAGACTGCTCAGCATGCTCAGCAGTGATTGAGCAGTTATTTTATGTAAAATGGCAAGCATGACCAGATGTTAACGCCACCTCTTTCTAGTTGGCCCCACCCCATTGAGGTGTCTCCTGCAGCCCCTGTTTGATTTGCAATTACCAGCCACCACTGTGTGCAGGTATGTGTGCCACAGGCTGGAAGTAAGATCACCTTTATATGTTCCAGCATTAACACAGTTATGTAATCTTTATACTTTTATAGGTTCCACTAGGTAGAGGGTCCAGCATCACAGGAAGGGACATGCTTGATGTCAGGAGGTCACTGATGATGACAGTACACAAGTGGAACATTCAGGTGACACAGCAGCACTCTCAGCAATGATAACACTGGAAAACTCACACACACACACACCTCTCACAGATGAGGTGATGGGGGAGGGGCAGGACAAACTTCTGGCATCACTTGTGTTTGGTGCTGGACATCGTGTAACTATGAACTCTACAGAAGCTACACAGGACTCACCACCACAAATGGCATCAGCCACACTGTCTCTCATATGTTTGGTCACACTGTAGAGGAAATGTGTAATGATGAGCATCCCCACCATGTCTCTATATCTTTATCTAACATGGGCACCACACTTGGCATCTGTCAGCAGAAGTGCAGATCAGTGATACAAATTCAGACAGCCATTACATTCACCATGGTAAAGGTAGTGATAATAATGCATGGCCAGTGTGAGGATGTACAATAGCTGTATGGTCTGCAGGATGACCAGCAGAACCTAGGCAGTGAATCAGTGTATAGGGACTTGTTGCAAGCTTAGGTCATTGGTAGCCCATACTCAATCAATATATGCATCCATGAAACAGATGACAACTGCCCCTATTGTGTCTCTGCAGGTTGGACCAGCCATAGCTATGCAATGGTCTGTACGGGAAGGGGATAGTCACAGGCCAGGCTTAGAGAGATAGTACATGGCATTCTGAAGACAGCTTTACTGTCACCCCTGGGCACACAAGCCAACAGACCTGGCCACTGTCATTCTCAAGGTTGGGGCTGATAATGCTCCTAAGGCTCCATCCCTGGGTTGCCTCACTAAGCCACCCACACTGGTTCTCACAATTTTATATCATCCCTATCCCTGTTGGGTGATGGTATGCCTCATTTAGCCATGGCCATTGTCCAGGTCAAGGATGACACCTGTCTATTGGCTCCCAACATTGGACAATGCATCAAGGTTCCCGAATGTAATTATTCTTCTTTTGGCTTTTCCCAGTTAGGGGTCACCACAGCGGAACTCTGGTCCGCTAATGATTGGCAGTAGATTTTTACGGTGCCAAGGTGCCAGCTCGATGCCCAACCTACACCACCCCTACCACATTTTGTCTCAATCCCTGAAACTGGATGACTACACAATACATATGGCCAACATTTGCAATATAATAACTCCACCCTGCCACTGGAGAATGTTATCCCTGAATTCCCCCAACCTGCTACCCACATAAACGGTTACTTCATCCACATCTCATCACACTTACACATATGACAACATTGCTTTAATCTATAACTGTGAACCACCTCACCTGTGCAAATGATTATTATGCTTTGACAACTCTCTGGCCTGTGTAGATAAAGTAATATTTGACACAGGCAGTCAATAAACGAATCCATTGCTTGGGTATGATAATTCATGCATCAGTTTTATTCTGTGTTGTAACATGGCCCATAGTTGTGGACAATACATTGCCACTTTGCCAGACCCACAATGTATTGCACCTACCTATGCTTTGCATGTATAGTGCTATAGCCAGTTGCTCAAATGACTATGCCCCTAATTCCACATCCACTGCTGCTACAGGTCTCTCAGGGCAATACTGTGATGTTTCCATGCTGTAGTTGTTTGTATAATACCATGTTATGTAATGTGACTCACAACACAGATATCTGGCTGTAGGACTCGGGTGTGTGCTGCAGTGTGCTACCAGATGTATACATACAGTTTAAGTGCTCTTTTAGGAGCCTAAGCACATGTTCAACAACTTTCCATGTCCATAAATGTGTGGTGTTCCACTCTGTCAGCCATGGTCTGAGAATTTTGGATGGGGATCATCATCCACAATTCCAACACATATTTAGCATCACCTGCAACGTGTAACAGTAGACATCATTTTATGCAGTCTTCTGCCTGCTTGAATGGGAACCATATATCCATGCCTTTGTGCCACCAGTGTGTGCACTTACCAGCTAGATGACCTTGAGGGAAGTTACCACACTCAAAGCACTGGCAGAGGTGACACCTGTCCCACATGTGAGAATCATGGGAACTATCTTGGTGGCACAGAGACACATTACAGATCATGCCCTGTCCATTGCACACCACAGGACATTTGTTGGAGTAGAATCCCTTCTTGTCAATGTACCTGTCAACATGTGGAGCAGGTGAGGCTTTGAATGCAATGTGGGTGCAACCAGTGGCTCCCAGGACCTCAGAAGAAAGGGCTATGTTGCAAAATGCTCCTTTAGTGTTTGTTCTCTCCTTTCTGTCTGTGGAAATTATTTATGTTCCTTTATATGCTGCAGCATCACCTCAAGAAACGGGCGTAGAATATGTAAGGCTGATTCCTCTGACATTCCTAGCATGTTCCCTGTCTGACACTGAGAGGTCCCCATATCAAGGAAGATTAATGCTACAGAAGCCTTTGGGTCTATTAGGATAACCAGTCCATGCATCACCTTGATTCTGTGTAGGCAACACATGTCTGCTAACTTTCTTATGGTATCCTGGATATGATGGTATATTAGCTCCTGGCAGACCTATCCGCACCATAGTGAGTGTTGATATGCAATGTCGTGGGTGTGTTTTTGTTGCCTGGTGTTTTTTTTTTTTTTTTTTTTTTTTGAGGGGGTGCAATTCTGTTTTCTATAGTTTGTCTTTGCTAAATGAGCTTTATGATAGTTGTTATTTGCTCTTTGAAGTTTCCCTATGGACAGCTCAGTGATTAGTGATATTTTACTGCAATTTGTTCTTCTGGGAAGGATCTTTTTTGAGAGGGCTTTCTGCAAAAATAATAGAGGCATCATTGCTTTAGTTTGCCCATTAACATTTGAAGTTGTAGTTTGGCCATTTTCTTAAAGGTGATATGTCAGGGACAGCCAATCGCATCAGACATTCTGTCATGGGAAACATGTTTCAGAGACAGAACCTAATATAAAAAAATAAATAATGAAGCAAGAAAAAAACTATAAAGGCTGCTTTAAAAACTAAATATGTGAAATATCACAAACTATAAATAATAACATATTATAACATGTTTTACCAGGATTAGTCTTATCAAGGTGTCTATGGATAATTATGACATCTCAATATTTGCTTTTGATTCCAGAATTATTCATAAGCACCTCTAAAAGTATAATATAACCTGTAACACTTGCCATTATCAGCACTGTAATCTGCTTGTATTATTTGAAGATCCATTGTTTATACAGAGATTTACTATATAGGCCATCAATAAAAATTCTCTTCTCCAGTCAGAGCTCCCTGTTTTACAAATGCAAACAAATAAATAGTGATAACCTGAAAAGCTTATGGAGTTGCTGATATGACACTGAAAACCAGGGCCAGCCTTAACCAAAATGGCACCTTAGGCGAAGTAGTGCTCCAACGCATCTTAAGCCCCACCCACGCCATAATCATGAAACACCCCTACTTAAGCCACATCCACAGGTAGGTCACTCCCCAAGAAAGCCACTCCAGTTATTTCCTTAAATTATTTAAATGCATAGGAAGAAAACAATACCTTGTAATGCAGTTAAACTGCAACTACCTTTGCGTACGTATTTCCTACTTTAAATACCAGAGCCAGATTATGGTCAAATAGGGCCGTAGGGAGGGTAATAGGCCAATCCCTCCAGAGCAGCCCCTCCTGCAGCAACCCCTTACCACTCCAAGCAGCCACCCCCTCCTCGTCCATTTCAGTGTTCCATTATTTGGCTATTTATCACCAGTTACCATACACACTCTTCAAATCTATCAGTGTGCATACTGTTCTATTTTATTCTACAATGATTACAGATATTGAAATAAAATAGCACAAACAGATAGCTATTTGCTAAACAAACAATACAGTCTCACAATGAAAACAGACTTAGCATGAGCAGTAAACTTCTCTGCCCTTGAAACTCACATTCATTGAGATAGCAAAACTCGCATTCATTGAAACGGCATGAAAACCCACATTCATAGAAAACGCATCTGGCCAGTGGAGGATTAAGTTTACCTTTGGGCTGTTTTCAAACCATAGGCTCCTTGCACACATTTTTAGGGCCATGCATACATGTATTTATTCTTTGATTCACCTTCCTAATTGTTTTAAATTATATTCCTTCTATAATACAACATCACTTGTTACAATGTTTTAAATTTGTAGTTTTAAACATTCTTTTAATAAAAAATGAAACAAAATTTATGAACCAATAATGACAAAACTGCCCAATTCAGAACATTTCCATCATAAAAGTCTACTCAAACTTCTGTCATTACAATCCACCAATATCAGTAAATATGCACAATCTCTGCAGAAGTAAAAGCCATCTAAATAATTCCACATTAAAGAGATATGTAACTGATGAAGAGGTCGGTGCTAGCAAACAACTTTATACTTCAGTCTCTGTAGATGAAACGAAGTGCCTGTTGCCCTTGAAGAATAAATCACCTATGTTACATTAAAAAAATGATAAGCTAACCCAGACTGAAATCTTTTCCCCTCCTACTCATACCCCTTTCCCCACTCCCCTAACTTAGGCCTCCAACCTAGGCCTCTAAATCTTGTTACTTTTTTTTCATAGTAAGAGGATAAATTATAAATACTTTACTCTGTTGTGCAATACCTGTTTTGTTTTACTTAGTTTAACTTTTAGCATAATGTCTATCCTATAATTTTATTACTATATTATTTCTTTTAACCAATGCTACCACTGTACTGTTTTCATACATGTCTTTGTTATATGTTGTTAACTTTGTTTACTGTTCATGCTGGAGCTTTTCTCCCCCGGGCCTCTACTGAAAATGGACAAATATCCAGTTAGACTAGCCCGGTCAACAAATGTAAAATAAAATAGTAATATTGCAATAGGGAATGGATGGCAAACTGACAACAGGTTCATAATTGCTAGATATCTCCTCCAAAGGAGGACATTCTCAGGACTGCAGCATCCACTCCCTTTAAAGTACAACACAGTACAGTATCAGCAATCCAGCTACATACTGTGAGAGTAGAATCCACAACCTTCTACATCAAAAGCAATTACCTGCTGTGCTACTAACAATGCAAACAGACTCGGCATAAGCAGCACTAAACTTCTCTTCCCCTGAAGCACTCCGCTCCTTATAACATCCACTTGACACTCAACTATATCTCTGAACTTTGCAGCACAAGAAATCTGGAAAAACCCAAAATTTAATGGGGAGGGGGAAAAAGACAAAAAAAACAGGGACACATTTTAAACATTGCTTGTATAATCTTAGAAAGTTTCTAGAATAAAATGCCTTGTGTTACCATGCATTTTCTGAAAGATAGGACGGCTGAAACTTAAATGGCTATCATTATTTAGTGAATTCATTTCTTACTGATTTGCCAGAAAACCACACATTTTAATAGGAACAGACCAAAGGTATGAGCCCAAAAACATCTGGACAGTTGAGAGCTATGTACTCAACTTCTTGCATCAGAAGTGATGGTATAGGTAGAGAATTCAGGCTCTTACTTCTAGTACCTAAGGTACAGAGTTTGAGCCTGAGTAACACTAACCACCAGGTATACTTAACTGGGGCATTTTATACACACACACACACACACCTACCTTAAAAGCAAAAGCAGAGCAATTCCGAGAAGGAATGTGGGATACTCCTCAGAAACTTGTTTTGAAAAACAAGAGTGACAAAAACGATGGAAAATTTTAAGCACATTACCAAAGAGACAGTGTAAAATATGTAGGTTTTAATGAACTGTATTAACTGTATTGCAAACTTCTACCACACAAGGTAATTTATTTTTCTTTCTGAAAAAGGGATGTGCATCCTTCTGCTTTAAATTACTGGAGCAACTTGTATATTGATTATGTAGCAATGTTTTCTATGTACTAGACAGCTTCAGAATAGTGCGCATATATATATATATATATATATATATATATATATATATATGTGTGTGTAGAATGCCCCGGGGGGGGGGTCAGAAAATCATGTAAAGGGGTAAATCTAGCCTGAAAATAGGTACATAACTCCAAAAATAGGAACAACATGTGCTGGGGTAAATTAGACCTGATAATAGGAACTTCCTCTAAAATAACGGCAGTCGAGAGGTCTGGTAGTGTTCCATATTTTGAAGGTTGACAATGACTGTAATTTAATTCTTTTGGTTGTTGGTGTTACGGATGGTATGGTATTCATGATGTTACAAGCTTGCTCTTATGTGTATTGCTTGATGATGACTGGAGTTGCTTCTGTTTTTTTTTGGAGGGGGGCAGTGCTTGTCTTACTCATCTGGGGCCTTGGACTTTTGCTGCTTGTGTTGTTTCTCCTGAGAGTCTCTAATGATTGAAGAACTGGTTATGTGCTAAAACAATTATAAAGTAACATTTTAACCATGCTGAGATTTATCTTCCTAGTTGTTAGTAAATGGTCAATATTTTGCCCATGTGTTAAAAGCTGACAATGGCACCAGTTTTTTTTAATTCTTTTATTTGTGGCGCTCTAGATGTTACAGTAATGACAAATCTTACTAAACTGAAAATAAAGACACCTCAGTTTAAAACATTTAAGTATATATATATATATATATATATATATATATATATATATATATATGTATATATGTATATACTTTTAATTATCTTGGTCATTAAAACTACAAATTCTTAAAGTCTTCTGCTAAAACTTGTTCGTCGACAGTTATAACTTTAAGAAAACCATAGCTGCATAATTTAAAATTCAGCACATCCAAAAACTCAATCCAGGAAAGGGTTATTGTGGCCAAACTTTCCTTTTTGACTGCTACCCATACCTCTCAGTTATTCCTGTTTTTGCAGAATGTCCCTGATTTTGCTTGAAATACTTGTCTTTCCCTCATAACATTCTGGATTTTCTGGTTAATCATCACGATTACAGTCTGTCAGTAATCCCAGTTTTCAAGTTTTATGCTTCTTATTGTTCAAAAAATGCATATTAATGCAAAACTTCTTACTCTACTAACTTTTTTTAAGTGAGAGTAATATTTAAAAATTGCTCCTGATTGTATCTACACCCCCTCCTCATTATTTTGACTGTGTCCTGAATTCTTGACCAAATAAGTTGAGAGGCATGGTGCTGCACCAAAACATTCAGTCTAATTTATTTCTTTTGATATTATTTCAGCAAACCTGAAATAGAGTACTAGACGGTTTGTGTTGCCACATTTGCTTGGTTTAGTTTTTGTCTTCCTCAATGCTGTTTTCCTTGGAGGGGGCTGAAAAGCTAACATATGCATATGTGTAGTCTCAGTAACTCAACAGGTAGCACCCTTGCCTTCAGTGCAGAAAGCTGTGATTTCTATTCCCACACCATGTATTAGGATTAATCTTTCTACTACTGACACTGCTGTCTTAGTATGGGACATTAAACCAAGGCCCCATCTGCCTGTGCTGGTAGTACTTCAGGTGGCGGGAAAAGATTCCATGGCACTTATCAAATAGAGTAGGGAGAAGTTCCCCAGTGTCCTGGTCAAATTTTTCCTAGCTAATATGAATAACACCTCATGTCTTCCTTTAGAAGAGGCCACTGGCCTAGTGGTACTAACCCCGTCAACAGAAAGTATAAATAAAATATTATTATGATTATATTATATATCAATGAACCTTCCACTGTAAAGTGATAGGTTCATAGGTTGGTACTAGGCTATCAGCCCTAGGGCCTATACAAGCCTAGCCATAACAATTCCCTGGCTATTTCTTCCCACACTATTTACTTCCCTGGACCCCTGTCTAGCAGGGCGACTGACGTGATCCCCAGGGTGAATTTCCTTTCTCCCATCCAATCGTCAAGGTTCCTTTTGAAGAGGGCCAAAGAGGCACTCTGCTTGACATGTATGGGCAGTCTATTCCAGAGTCTGGGGAGTCTCTGGGTCAGGAACCTATCCCTCCAGCATGTTTTGTTTATTGTGATGACAAGGTTTAGATCTCTGGAGCGTGTGGCTCTGAGGGATTGGAATTTCTTTGCGTAGCATGTCCAACAGCTCTGGGTTTGACATGGCCTTCTATGTTAAGCAGAGATTGCCTCTGAGTAGACGATATGTGACAGAGTATAGCTGAAGTTTTTTAAGGCAGTAAGCATAGGGCATCTGCTTTAGGCCTGTGATTCTTTTAGTGAGGTATTTCCGTGGCCTTTCCAGTTGTTGCAGATGTCTTGAGAGGTACATACCAAATGGGGCGTTGTATTCTATAATGGGTCTAATGAGGAATGAGTACAGTGGGACAATGACCTCCTTTTTTCTGGATGAAAAGCCCTTAGTGATGAGGTGTGCCACATAGAAGGATTTCCTGACTGTTGTGGCGATGTGGTTATCGAAGGTGAGACCACTGTCCACCTGTGTCCCTAAGTCTCTTCTTTTTTTTTTTTCACCAGATTCCACTTCAAGTTTCCATTAAGCAAGGCATGACAGACATAAGGATATCACTTTTTTTTTTTTTTAACTTCCGTGTAGATAGAATGGCAGTAATGCAGTCACAGGCTTCTTGATGCAGCTTCTGGAACCTATTGGCATGTTCACATTTTTGCTTAAATTACTGTGATTTATATTCTCAGAGCTGCTATTTCCTCTTTAACAGTCGTAAATGCTGAATAAAATAAACTAGCTGAACTCCATGTTTTAAGGCTTCCATTTTAAGTCCAAGTGCTAACAGACTACCTCCCTCATACTTCATGAGGTGTAAAAACTGTTCTTGCAATCCAGGAGCTGCTAACTGACCACTCTGACTTCTACTTCAAACGGACTTTAATAGTTAACTACTTTGTTATTCACCAGTGTTTGCACTGGGAAGATGTGTGTTTTTTCTTGAATGCTGGCAAAATGTTTTGTATTCGTTTGAAAATATTTTCCTAGCAATGCAGAATAAATCAAAATCAGTTGTGACTTTCTGTTAATAAATTTGGGTTAATGATATTTTTCTCTTTCTACTAAGGCGCAAATGCCTTTGCTCGTGACATTTTCCCGCCTCTGTTTTCTTTGACTTGTTATACTGCAGCACAGTATGCATACCATCACTTTATCCAGAAGGTTTCACTGTTTTCTCAGCATTGACAGGATTTGTAAGATTTTGGCATTCGCTGTTTATTTGTAGGGAAATGGTCTTTCATTTTTAACAGTGAATTGTGGGTGAGTTGTTACCATGTATCATGTATTCTATACTTGATCTTTTGTGGTGTTTGTGTGGTGTGTTACAAGTTTTATATGCCCCACCATCTAGCTTCTGTACCGTTATTGTGCCCTAGCAGGAAGAAGGACCTGGAGCTGCCACTGTTGACATGGCCTACTTTAAGAAGAAGAGGAGATTTGAAATTGGCGGTAGTAAGCGATGTATGCAAAAACATTTTAAGAAGGCTGCAAATAGTTCAAAGTGTATAACATCTTTTCTTTAAACAGCTACTGCAGGTCAGATGTATACAGTCAAATTCAGATGTATCACTTGCTGCAACTCATCCAAGAGTACCAGATACCATTATTGCTACAGCAGACAATAAAGTAGAAAGCATTGTTTTTCTTTGATGATCGGGGATGATGATGAAGGCAACAATATTCCTCACATGACCGGAACAACTAAAATAAATAAAATGTGCAAAATACAACAGGCTACAGACACACAAAAATGAGCTTTAATATACTCTAGCACCTCTACAAAATGCTTTCAAGGAGTAATAAAACACAGTCTTAAAAATCAGTTTATATACAAAACCTTTAAACAATTAATCAATTGATTAAGCAATTTAAAATAATAAATTAGATTTAATATTTCCAATTACATTCCATATTTAAACCAAAAGGTGTTAAAGTGTCATATTGCAAAATACATATATAGTCTCTTTATACAATAATCTGTCTTTAAGTAGATTGTCCTCATCAAATTTAACCGCCACCTTTTCCAAAATGGTACCCTACAACAATGATACATCACTTTGGTACATCATTTTGATGGTGTTTAAAATGTAAAGCTATGGGACTATTGATTTGCTGTTTTGTCATAACTCTAATATGTTCCTGTAACCTACATTTAAAGGTTCTCTTACTCTCCCCTATGTAAAATAAATTACAAGAACACTTAAGGGCATAAATATTCTTCATGTGACTGTTGAGTGTGGCGGAAATTACACTGCAAATGTGAACAAGAATACATCAAAACATAATAAACATGATGGACAAAAGTGGCCAGCTCCCCCAAATACTGTTGCAACAGAACTTGTGGAAATGGACACTGGGTTACTTAACAAAAGAAACACTTCCCAGCTGAAGTTATTTCTGATGATTAAATCTTTCAACATTCCCAAAAGTATCCCATGGGATATAAAGAATCATGCTTTTCCAATACAGCTGTTGACAAAACAGCTTCCAAATGGAAACATCTGTAAAAGAGTTCGGCTGTGCTGGAGCATGTTAAAGAAGAATTTTTAACTTTCAGTAAAGGGACTGAAAATTAATTATTTCTATTAGGATGGAGTCTTGATCAAGGTTGGAGAAAACTCAAAGATTACATACCACAACACAAAGTTGTAACACGCACAAAGAAAAATTATATTGTATAGAAATTGGCTTGCAGATCAGCATCCTTAGATGCTTTCCTTGATGATTTGCTGCTCCCTGAACTTGTGCACAAAAGTAATCAATGGAATCAACTTTTCCAACACATTTTGAACGTGATTGTTTTTTCTTTTCAAGTGTGGATTGGCATTTTGGGTCTATATTACATAGTCGAAGTTCCGTAACTTTGACTGACATATGTTCGAACACATATGTCTGAAGTTACAGAACTTTGGCTATCAATAAAAAAATAAAAACAACAGGAAAAAGAAAATAAAAGTGTATATGCAGAGGGGGCAAGCCCCGCCTGCACCCCCACACCCTCCTTTTTAAATATACCAGCTCCGAGGTCATGCTACAGTGCAGTAAAGGGAAAATTTCCTTTACTGCACTGTAGCATGACCTCGGAGTTGGTATATTTAAAGAGCAGGGGGTGGGGGCTTGCCCCCCTGCATATATACCCTTTTATTTTATTTTCCATTTTATTTTTATGTTTTTATTGATAGTCGAAGTTCCATAACTTTGGACATATGTGTTCGAACATATGTCAGTCCAAGTTACGGAACTTCGACTATGTATTATATGCCCGGCATTTTTATTACAGCCAACACATTGGTGACTGCAATAATGGGAACTTTGTGAACATTATCAAACTGCTATGCCATTATGATTCACTGCTGTTGGATCATGTGGAAAAAAAGTTTGTTAGTCACAAGAAACAAACCATCAATTGCATGTTTGATATTTCCAGTAGATTGCAAATGAGTTTATTGAGCATGATTCATTTGTGGAGACCTCCATGCTTGGTGAAATTCGAAATGCTAAATGTTTTCCAATAATTGGTGATGCTACTCCAGATTTTGCTCATAAGGAAAGAGATGGCATTAATTGTCAGATATGAGGAGATTGTAGACAACAGGCAATTGTCTGTAGAAGAGCGATTTACCTTTTTTGACAATTTCGCAGACAAAACAGGATGGGAAATAACTACAGTTCTAGAAGAACTGAACCTTGATTTTGATCTGTGCATTGGGCAAATGTATAACCACGGCTCAAATAAAGCCGGAAAGTACAAAGGTGTGCCAGTATTTCTCGTGAAACACAATACTGTGTGGAAATCATGCAGTAAACCTTGCTGGTGTTAACTGTTCTGAATCCTGCAAAAACGCAGTTACATACTTGGAGCCCTTCAGCAGATGTGTAACTTCTTCAGTTGTAGTTCCACAGCGGTGGGAAATACTGAAGCAATGTCTACCATGTTCAATAAACAGCCCATTTGGAAGTAGAAGGTCAGCACGACTGGGCTGTGTTAAGCAAGTTGCACAGCAGTTACATGGCACTGAGTGAATTGGAGTCTCTCAATCTGCCATCACAAGCCTGTACAGAACTGAAGTCCATGCAGAAGTATATGACAACATTTGAATGTGTTTTGATGTCTTCAGTATGGATTAAACTTCTCACAGTTATTCAGTCAAATAAACTTGGCAAATGAGGCACAAAATCCAATGCTTACTGTGAAGAGAGACAACACTGAAACTCTCATTCTAGACTTTAAACTGATTCACAAACACTGGAATGAAATTATCAGTGACTCAAGATTTGTGGCACATAATACCGGTTTTCTGTTCCAGTTCTGCAGCAGCCACAATTTGCCAACTCATGCTGATGTCGAGCAGCACTACAGGTTGAACGTGCTCTATTTCATAATTCACTCCATTTTCATGGGTCGTTGGCATCATTTTAGGGTTACCACCTGTCCCACTTTGCGAGGGACAGTCCCTCTTTGGACAGTTGTGTCCTGCAGAAAAATTGAAAAAATGGAAAATGTCTTGATATTTTAGGACAAAGTTATTTCCTATGTTTCATGTAATAGTTGCATAAAACAGTTGTTCTGTATCCAAAACACCTAAATATTATAAGAAATAGAATAAGCAACTAAAACGCTACAAGAACAAGCCTTTATTTAGGCAAAAAAGTGAAGTTCTGTCCTTTTTACTGGCAGTTCTTATGTTTCGCCCTGCAAAATCTGATGTTTGCACCAAAAATGTCCCACTTTAGGCATTTGAAAAGGTGGCAACCCTACATCATTTTGAGTCATTTTAGTTGTTGTGTCTTTCGGCTTTTCCCGGTTAGGGGTTGCCACAGCGGAACTCCAGTCCACTAATGATTGGCAGTTGATTTTTACATGCTGAGTTGCCGGCCCTAACGCACAACCTTCAACGAAGGTATGCCCATTCATGCATGTCTCCACAGAAGACGCTCTAGCTGAGAATCGAATGGGACAACGTCTTGCTGTGAGGCGACAATGCTACCGCAGCACCACTACCGCGTAATATTTTGAGTCATTTTTGTAAGTTTATTTATTCTTTGAGTTTCTTTGGAAGTTCATTGTAATGACTGATGATGAAGTATATGCTGCTGCTGAGTGGTTCTGTCAAAAGTACAGTAGAGACATTCTAGGAGCTTCCTGAAACAAATGTATTATCCAACTTCATGCAAGAATGCAAGTCAAAGGAATTGCTGCAGGAAATATTGGAACTTGGGCTGAGAAGCATGTTTCCAAACATTATAATTGCATCATGCATACTTTTAACTGTGGCTTCAGCTGAACACAGCTTTAGAATATTGAAGCAAATTAAAAACTATCACAGATCAACAAAGGAACAGCAACATTAAAATGGACCAGCTATGCTTAGCATTAACTGACCTTGCATGCAAACTGGATTTCACTTTGTTAATCGATACATTTCAAAATGCTAGGAAAGCTCTGTTGAAATGAACAGATACAGGATAGAATGCTAAACTATGTAATAAAAAGTGATTGCTTTATTTAAATATATACTGCTTATTTATCTTTCATTATTATGGCACAGACATGTTAATAATCAGTTTCACTTGCCTTTTCCAGTATTTCAGGCCCATAATACTGTTGTTATTGTAGGCTACAAATGTCTGTAAATCATGGCATAACTATTTTTTCATTTTTTGTTTGTCCAAGAATATTATACCCCAGAGTAAATGTGGTTAGGGCATCCATTTTCTTTATAACCCAGAATGGCCTTTGAAGGGTCCTGATTTCAAACATCAACTGTAGTGCTTACAGAAGGGATAGCTATATTACACAATGGCCCCCAAAGTTTGGGGCGAACTTTCTACTACTGTGAAATAAAGCAATTAACTAAGCAGCTAAAAATCAAGCTTGCCAGGTATATGGGTGCTAAAAAATTCACACTTGGGAAAATGGTAGTCCAGCTTCTTGAAAGCCAGTTGTCAGGAAGCCTGGTAAGACCCTAATAGCTATATTTTTTAACTTGTGCTGGTTATTTGTGGGCAACATATTGTCTGGAAAGACCATTAGTGCGGTAGGTCAGTTGCTGTCACTAGAATGGAAACAGTCAGGTCATTCTTGAGTTCATTTGGAAAGGAGGGGGAGAGGGTCAAAGAAGAAAAGTAAATGCTTAAGGACATTGGTGAAAAAGAAATCTAAGAGTTAAATGACCTTGCTGACATTCCACACAGATCAACAGCAAGCTGGCACCCATTCCAACTTGAGAGAAAAAGTTTCCATTTATAAGCTTATTTCTGATTTTCCCAAAGGGGCACTAAAGATGATTTCCATTTGTATTTTTAGTTCTAACCTTTCAGCAAGATATTTATCTTTGACTGAAATAGAAAAGAGCGTATGTTTTCATCATTTCTAGCTTCTTTTTTTTCTTAAAATCACTTCCCTTTTCAGTCATTTATGAGTTTTATCCAGGTTTATGAGCTACAATTTTGCTGACTGTAAGGGAAAAATGATTTCCTACTGAAAGGGTAATTTTGTGAATCATTTGTTTTTATATTAATACAGCCTGGATGTATTTGGTTCAAGATGCAACAAATACTACTGAGTAAGCAGTTATGGGATGTATAGTCCACTAGCAGCGGTATTATTTCCCATTAAAATAATAAAAAGAATCATCAGAAAAAAACCTGTGAAACTGGTCATTTCCAGTTTCCAGCTATAGAATATACCTAGTTATTTACAAAATCTCTGTGCAGCCATATTAATAGCTGTATAGAGCGAGCTGTGCCCACTGGTATTAAGAATAAGACAAACTAAAAGACAAGCCTCTATCAATCGGTTGTACAACAAAAGAAAAAAATCTTGGCCAAGTGTAGGAGGAACAAATCCATACATAGTAAAAGCTCCCTGACCAATCTAAACAGGCAGCTAAGAGGATTGATTAATATTTCAAAGGCTAAATTTAAAGAAAAAATAGTTTCTCAGGCAAAGGACAACCACAGAGCTTTCTACAGCTATGTCCATAACCTCTGAGGAAATACATAACAATGCACAGAACTTACTGTAAATAGCATTCTCCACACTGAACTGGAGGCCATTGCCAACCTTTTGGCTGGCAGGTACAGCTCAAATTTCTTCTCCCACCTGGACTCTCGATAGTCCAAAGGAAATGCCACTTAACACAATGCCCCCAAACATCATTAAAGAACAGGTCATTAAAGCACTTTCCAAGGCTAAAAACATTGCATCGATGGGCCCTGATAACATCCCAGGGTGTTTAATAAATAGCATAAAACATGATCTCTCCGGTCCACTTGAATCAATTTTCAACTGGAGCCTTCAGCCAGGTTTTGTGCCCAAGGAATAGAAAATGGCTGCAGTCATTTCCCTGCACAAAGGATGTCTAACCACTGATCCGGGAAACTACAGGCCTATAAGTCTTACCAGACTCACATGTAAGGCCATGGAAACAATCATCATGGGCATGATAAATGAGGACATAGTTAACCTACAAACACTGGACCCATCACAATTTGGCTTTGTTAAAGGAAGGTCATGCCTTTTAAATCTGGTGGACTTTTTTGAGAGAGTCACCAAAGCATTGAGACTTTACACACAGCTTAGTTCGACCTGGCCAAGACTTTTGATACAATACCTACTCAGGCATTATAGACAAGCTCAATAATTTAGGTATAAACCCTTTTATTACCCACTGGATGGCCATCTGGTTCACTGATAGGAGCCAAGGTGTCAAAATAGGTGAGGCCACTTCCGCCAAGAGGCCAGTCACTAGTGGAGTCCCCCAGGGATTGGTACTGGGCCCGCTCCTTTTTGGCACTTATTTCTCTGAAATGAGAGCAAATGCTGAAGGTTTATGGCTGACTAAGTTTGCAGATAATTGCAAGCTGGGGGTTATCATCAACACCCCTGCAAACACTAGCATTCTTCAAGAAGTTTCATCTCTGACCAATAAATGATGCCAAAGCAATGATTTTAAACTCAATGCTAAGAAATGCATAATTGTACCCTTTACGATAGCAATCATCCCAGCTAATTACCATGTGGATAATACACCCTTAAGAGTCGACTGAGTGATCATGGATCTGGCTGCACACAGACAGTAGCCTTATCTTCAAACGCCATGTGGCCACAGTGGTAAGGAAACCCTTTTATGTTGTGCAACTTATAAGTAAGGGCATGGCATCTAGGTCCAAAGAGGTCATTATTCCACTGTACTTTGCCCTTATCAGACCAATCATAGAGTACAATGCTCCCTTTGGTATGCACTTGACCAGGCCTATGCAGCAACTAGAGCGACCCCAAAGCTTCCTTACAAAAAGAATACAAGGTGTAACAAACCAGCCTTACACAGAGCACCTTAGAGCCTTTTCCCTTTACTCAGTCTCCTATAGATTGCTGAGGGGTGATCTATGCCTGGCTTACAAGGCATCTGCAAACCCCATACTTCGACTCTCTTACATATCTGTAAGTCAAAGAGTACCAGAAATACAAGGTCTAAGGACATGAATTTTGTCTGTGACATAAATAGAACAGGCTGGAAAGACATATATGTTTCCCAGAGTCTGCCCCTCCTATGGAACAAGCTTCTCAAAAACAAAAGAAAGAAAGAATATAAAGAAAAGAACCAAAAGAAAAGGAAATAAAATTGGAAAGCAACTATAGTAGAAAGTAAAGAAAATTTCTAGAGCAAACACGTTGACCAAAGTCTGACAGAGGAATGGCTAAGAAGAGGTAAATTTAAATCAAAAACTGAAAGACTGATAATGGCATCATAGAGATAGTAGGCTACATATGCATCGATTTTACAAAGTCTACTAGAAAAGTTGGAGAAACAGACAAATACAGGTCATGTAAAACAGAAATGGAAACAGTTACACATCTCATTGCAAGGTATGATACACTTGTGGCTGAGGGTCCGTATACTGAAAGGCATAATAATGTGGTAAGACTGTTGCATTGGGGATTGTGCAAACAAAGCAATATAGAAGGAGCTGAGAAGCATTATAAATATGAACCACAAAGCATTATTGACAGTGATAACACTCTGATGACATGGGATCATACATTTCTAACACATGATAAAAATAGATGCAAGAAAACCAGATATAGTAGTCCAAGAAAAAAGACAAAAGTAGCACTAATTCTTGAAACTGATACACCCAACAATTATAGTGGCTTATGCACAGAGAGATGCAAAGTCATAAAATACTGTGATTTACAAGCAGAAATTGTGCAATGTGGAAGAAAAAAAAATCCCAAACTGTTCCATTAGTAGTGGGAGCAACAGGACTAATAAAAATAAATCTGATGTTGTCAATTTGCATTCTATCCTCAACTGTAGGGGTTCTGATCCGATCCTCGGATCTGCCTCGGCCATTACTAAAGCTCATGGTAACCAAGTAAAGCTCTAAAGCTTCACCCTTACCCATAACGCACCAACCCCTAACATACCCCAGATTTTGTTTGCTGCTTTTTGCGAAAATATGTGGTCAGCCTTCGCTCTCGAGTTTCACAGACAAGTGCTATTTTTTTTTTTGCAGTTAAAACATTTTCAGATCTCTTCCTAACTTTATATATTTATTACTCATTTACTTTCCCCTTACCCTTGTACAATATTGTATATCTCTTTTTACCATTGTTGGTAATTTTTCTCCCTTCTCTTTCCTGTTGCACCTCAAGTGTAGCTTTATTACCATTGTGTGTATTTTTTCTGACTTACTTATCTTTTCTCCTCATTAAAAAAAAGTTTCCTTCTTGTTTACTTAGTTTTTCGAAATGGCTGAGAAAGGTCCTTCTGGATTAAAAAAGTGTGTAAAGTGTGGGCATCAGTTGCCCTCTCTGATGCCCACACTCTTTGTGTTTATTGCCTAGGCTTGCAGCACTTTCAGGAGGATTGCTCTATTTGCCACAATTGCAACCCCAGAGCTTTAGTGGACAGGAAAAACATCCTAAAAGGTTTGCTGCCATCATCTTTTGATGAAGCTATAGCTGGGGCTCAATCCACCAAGACTAAATCTAACTAGTTCAAATCTCTGTCTCCGATGCCTTCCACCTCCTTGAACCTTATCTCAAGTTTTCTAGGAAGAGATCTAAATTGGATCCAAGAAGATCTCAAAGTTCCTCTCCTTTGGATTCAAAGAAAAAGAAATTAATGGATCCTACGGCTTTGGATCTGATAAATAAACCTGTGGATTTGACAGTCTCTGGTATCACTGTTCTTCCAAGAGCCAGATATTCCCCTTCTCTTGATACTGTGCCTTCTAGGGTCCCTTCACCATGTTTGGAAAGGTGCCAATCAAAGTCTCCTTCCCTTGCTTTGTCTCATTCATCTAGGAGTTTGACAGAGGAAGATGTGGACAGAATGGTGGGAAAGTTCCTCTCAGAGCAGATCCAGGTGGGTGTTTTACCAGCTCCTATCCCTTCACGTCAGGATTCCAGTCCATCTACCACACCACCACTTCATGCTTCTTATCTGATTCCTTTGGTTGTTTCAGAGTCCCTTGATCTGAGCCTTCTGGGTCCATCTGGCTCAAATCCAAAGAAAACCTTATCTTCAGATATGAAGCTTACTCTGAGTGCTCCGGCTCCAACTTCCTTCAGATCCAGATGAGTCTCTGACCCAAATTTTCCTTTTTGGCCCAAAGCATCGTAGTCAAATTTGAAGTTTTCAGAGCCATCTCTGCACCTTGGAACTTCGCCAGTGGATAGCTCAGCTCTAACTTCCTCCTCAGAGGGATTGCTTTCGGCATGGTGGAGACAGCAGTCCAGAAGCTTGCCTTCTCAGTGCTGGGGTCTTCTTACACTCTGGGGCAATCTGCCTTCAATGTTGTGAAGAGGGTATTTTCTGCTCTGACAGGACAGATAGATCTAACCCCCTTGGATCTTCAATCTACCCTTAGATGTCTCTGCGCTTCTGACACTTCCCAGAACACCCCACCAAGGAAGTTCATAGGAAGAGAAAGTGCAAGAATAGGCACTTGGACTCTCCACAATAGTCGGTCATTGAGTATACTGATTTTGATGAGGGTGAAGGGTCCCCACGATCACCTTCAGAAGATGTCTCATTGGAGACATCCTTGAGATCCTTAAAAAGAGTGGTGGGTGGACCCCCAGCAATCCTTCAACTGAGGAGTCAGTATTTCTGGAGGCCTTTGTAGCTAGCCCTTCTACTTCCTGGGTTACTCCTCCCACCATTGAGCTCTCAAGCAGGCATGGAAGGAGCCTAATGCAGTTGAACCAATACCCAAGAGGCCAGATAGGATTCTATTCCCACCTGTAGGGAAGGACTTTTGGAGTAAAGGGGTGGTATGGTTGTGGCAGTGACCAGCAAGAAGGAACTTGCCGAACAGAGTTCTTCTGTTCATCCCCCCTAACAGGGAGTCTAGGGTGATGGACAGGTTTGGGAAGCATGTCTATGCTTCAGCTACATTTGATCTTAGGTTTCTGAACTATTTGCCACATTTTATTTATTTTAAAAACTCAGAAACAGTGTAAAAAACAGAGCTCAGATAACTGTTTAGTTCTTTTGTTCAAGTTATTTAAACTTAAACTTCATCAGAAATACCTGAGACTGTACAGCAGTGACATTTAATGCAGATAAGAGAGCAGGACTCAATGACCATATAAACCAAAATTTTTTACTTGCACAAAGATTGTGATTGTATGCAATTGACTATAATTATTTATTAATTATATATTTATTTAAATAATTTTTAGCAATTCAAGTACTTAAAGTATTTAAAATATCTAAAACGTTTAAGGCATTATTATTACTGTCAATATTTAGAAATTGGACACTTGTCTCTTTAAATTCCTTCAAAGTGAGTTTTTATAGTGTGCTACAACCCCATTGGTTGATTTTTTAATATGACCTTTATGATTAAATTTTACTGCTGTATATTCTGAGGTATTTCTGAAGACGTTCAAGTTTAAATAAAGTGAATTAAAGCACTAAAGGGTTATTGGTCTCCTTTTGGTAGACATTTTCTTGTTTTTGGTTTTATTTACTTAGCATTTGATAACTGGGAAAGTCTGACTTGGACAGAGCCCATTTTCAGTGGAGGCCTGGTGAGAAACACTCCAGATGCATGTCTTTGGAATGTGAGAGGAAACTGGAGCACCCGGAGAAAACCCACACAAATGCTGGGAGGACATGCAGACACTGCACAGAAGGCCCCCCCCCAGCTGAGAATTGAACCAGAAAACCACTTGCTGCAAGGCAACAACCCTAACTACTGCACCACTGTGCCACCCCACAGGTTGCAAAGGGATCAGTTGATTACCTTCCAATCTAGTTCAAATTCATCCATGAGGCTTATTTCACATGCAGCTGAAGGCACCTCAAAGGCAGCGGGTTCAGGCATATCTTTTAGGAGGCATGCCTGGATGTACTTATGTGATTTTGTGGAGCCCTACAAGTCCTCATTTGTCAGTGTTCCCCTTGACAGCACTTTTTTGTTTAGCACCAAAGTGAAGGACACATTATCCAGGTGTGAGAAAGATGTAAAGACCATCTCTGCAGTGGTAGTATGGTTTTCAACCCCTCAAAGATCATTTTCTAGGAATCAATGAAGTGGTCAGAAGATGTGGTTCAAGACGTCCCAGGCTCCTTTCCAGGACACGTGGAGAAAGTTCCTCTAGAGGAAGAGGGAGAACTCTAACGGCCTTTACCACCGCCATGGCAGAGGAGGCCCACAAAACCATGGATCCAGAGATTCTTTCTCTGACAGACCATACCAGTGCTCCTGAAAGGAGGCCCAATTGTCCCCCTCTGGAGGCAAGTGGGGGTCAGCTATCCCTGTAGCAGAGAGCCTGGCTAGACATACCAAAAGATACTTGGGTGCAGAGGATTATTTCCAGAGTTATATAATACCCTTTTCCTGTCCACCTCCAACTCTATGATCCACACAGTCAGAGGAAATAAACAGCAATACAAGTATAAAGGCTGCTACAAAAAAGAGTCATCCAAGAGGTCCCACCAGACCAGATAGACTCTGGAACTTACTCAAAATTCTTTTTAGTGCCAAACAAAACAGACGACTGTTGACCAGTGCAACTTGAACAAGTCAGTTTGCACACAAAGTTTCAGATCATCATAGTTCAGTCCATTCTCCCTTTTCTGGGCAAGGATGACTGGATGTGCTCAGTAGACCTTCAGGATGCGTACTATCACATAAAAATGAACACATAGTCCAGAAGGCATTTATGCTTCTGGTTGGGAAACAGTCAATACTAGTTCAGAGGTCTTGCCCTTTGGCCTCAGCACAGCCCCCAGGGTGTTTACCAAATGTATGGCAGTAGTAGGAACTCACTTGAGACTGCAAGGATTCCGGGTGTTTCCATATCTAGATGACTGGCTTGTTACCACCCCAACCAGGCATCTGTTAGTAAGAGGAAGAAATCAGGTACTCCAGATTTGCTCTCATCTGGGGATTACTATAAATTATGACGTCTTACCTACAACCAATTCAAAACTTGGAATTCATAAGAGCAGTTTTCAATACAAAGTCAGTGATAGCTTCTCTTCCTCTATCAAGAGTACAGGCAATCAGATTAAAGGTCAGAAAATTTATTTGCAGTACCAAGATCTCAGGTCACTTGGTCCTTTAGGCTCTAGGATCAATGTCAGCAGCAATAACCTTAGTACCTCTAGCCAGATTTCACATGAGGATTCTTCAGTGGATGTTAACAACACAGTGGTCGATACATCACCAACGCATATCAGCACAAATAAGAATCACTCGGGCATCCAAGAGAGATCTCAGGTGGTGGAGTCAATCAGATCAGGTTCTGCAAGGTCTTCTATTCATTCTCCCTCAGCCCAAGGCCATATTGACCATGGACATGTCCCAGTTGTGGTGGGGCGCACTTTCTGGGGGATACAGTCCAAGGCACATGGTCCCCCAAAGAGGACAACTTGCATATAAATGTCCTAGAGATGAGAGCAGTGATATTAGCATTGCAGGCCCTCCAAAATGCTCCCCCTTCAGGGACAATTGCTATTCAAACAGACAATATGTCAGTAGTTTGGTACATCAACAAACAAGGAAGAACCAAATCATACCCATTATGTTTTGAAGCACTCAGAGTGTGACAATGGGCGATTTCATCCAACCACTTTCTCATGGCAATGCACATCCCAGAGAAGTCCAATGTGATAGCAGACAAATTGAGCAGGACCATTTTTCTACTTCACAAGTGGTTTCTCAACACGAAAGTGACAGAAATGATTTTCCATCAGTGGGGCCAGCCTTGCTGCGATCTTTTTGTTTCTCCCCTAAACAGCAAATGCAGCAGCTACTTTGCCCTAATCCCCCTTCAGGGGGAACCATCAAGAGATGCTCTGCTTCATGACTGGTCTCCCAGTCTACTTTATTCTTATCCTCCAACTCCACTAATTCTGAAATTTCTGCAGAAAGCTGCCCGGTTGAAGAACAAAGTCATCCTCATTGCAGCCTACTGGCCTCAACAGAGTAGGTTTCCTTTCCTGTGGTCTGATCTGCTTTATCAAACTTGAATTCTGGATTGGATTCCAGACCTCCTGTCTTATCCGGCAGGCATGATTCACCCAGAAATCTCAAACCTCAAGCTAACAGCATGGTTTCTCCAATTCCATTAATAGCCAAACAATCAATGCTCTTTTTCCCTATCAGACATATTTTTTTATATTCCCACAAACCTTCAACAAGAAAACTTTATGCAAGTAAATGCAAAAGATTGTTTACTGGGCACGACAAAATCATATTGATCCATTTTTAGCTCTGATAAATAACATACTGTAATTTTTAGCTTTGATCTTTAATGAAGGGGTGAGCTCCTCTACCATTAAGGTTCAATTAGCCGCAGCATCTAATTTTCATATGGGATTTGAAGGTTCTTCTATGACCTCTTCTAAACTTTGCAAAGCATTCTTGAGAGGCACTCTCCTATGGACACCCTGGTTAAAAGACCCTACTCTACCATGGGATCTCAACTTGGTACTGCAGGCATTAATACATTCCCCCTTTGAATCAGCAGCTAAATGTGACCTTAAGTCTCTCACGTGGAAAACTGTTTTTTTAGTGGCCATTATCTCAGCTAGGAAATTTCAGAACTCCAAGACTTGTCTTCAAAACCTCCCTACTTGATTTTTCATAAGAATAGGGTTATATTATAAACAAGTGCGTCCTTCCTCCCCAAGGTGGTGTCAGAATCCAAAATCAATCATTCCATTAATTTGCCAGTATTCTTTCCTAAATTTGCAAACAAAGGTGAATACATGTCGCATTTATTGGTTGTTCAAAGACAATTACATTCTTACATGGGACAAAAGAAATCAGAAAGACAGACCAGTTGTTTGTTTTCTTTGCAGATCTGAAATTGGGAAAACCAGTCACAAAAGTAACTTTAGCCAGATGGCTGACTGACTGTATTTCTTTTATCTATAACAAATTGGGTCTTACCTTAACTAAACCTGTAAGACCCCATACATCTAGATCCCATGGCAACGTATAGCTATTTCTATCCAGGACTTCCATGGACAACATATGTGCAGCAGCAACTTGGGCTGTCCTCGTACCTTTATCTCTCATTATAAATTAGATCTGGTCTCAAGGGGCAGAGCATCTTTTGGTTCAACTATGCTCAGGAATATCCTCCCTTAGTGCCTACCTAGGGTTTTAGGTAGCTGGGGACTCTGTCCCAACAGTTGTGGATAGAATGAAAATTGACAACATCAGATAAAGAAATTAAGTACTCACCATAACATTCCATCTGTGTTGTCCATTTCCATTCTTCCTCAACTTCCCACCCACCAACTCCCATCCCTTGTTTCTACAAATCTCTGGAAGAATGAGATATTGTAAGGACATCACTGTCCTTTTTGATTAAGCTCCAGATATAGTTCTTTCTGTACAACATATACAAATGTATGTCTTTATGTATACATATTGCCAGCTGCCATTTTTAGGCAAAATCAGCAAACAAGATCTGGGGAATGTTAGGGGTTGGTGCATTATGGTTAAGGAAGAAGCTCCAGAGCTTTTTTGGTTACCACGAGCTTTAGTAATGACCTAGTTGGAACCAAGGATGGGATCCAAACCCCAACAGTTAAGGAAGAATAAAAATGGACAACACAGATTGAACATTATGGTGAGTACATAACTTTTTTACTGTCATATTTAAATATGCTACCAATACAAATAACCCTGTATGAACTGCAAGAGGAGGCAATTCTGTGTACTTTGTGGGTGCTGAGAATAGCACTGTTGGTTAATGTCAAAGGGTGAAGCAAAACTAATTTCACAACCTTGATTTGTACCCTGAGTAATGAATGGAGTCCATTCCCATAAAGTAAAACATTTGGAGAAATTATAAAAAAAAAGTCTGTATCCATCTGCTCAAAATATAATGGCAAATTCAGGAATAACTCTCTGTGGTGAAACTCCTGTATTATTAACAAAAGAAGGAAAAAATAATAAAAAGTTGTAAGAAATTTCCATCCCTTTGCTTCAAAACCACATTGAAACATGCTGGCAAAGAACTTAAAGAGCACTATTAGAAAATGCCAAGCAGAGTACGTACGTAAAGTCACCATAAATCCCGAAGAAAACTACAAGTCTTTCTTCAGCTATGTCAGTAAATTAATAAATAATGTTCTTCAATGCACTGACCTCATTTATAATAATATCACACATTCCAATCCCATGGACATAGCCAATAAATTAGAAATCACATTTTGTGCTAACGTTGCCCCACTTACATATATATTTTTGCCCACTATCCCTGAAAATGAAGTTTCCCTGTAATCACCTTGCTATAAATCCTAGAATCCCTATCAAAGGCTAAAAATAATGTTTCTATGGGACCAGATAACATATCAGGTTGCTGCATTCTTATCAGTGACAAGTATGCATTATCCAGGCCTCTACTTAAACTGTTCAACTTCATCTCATCCACAGGGTTTGTCCCTGATGTCTGGAAAACAGCTATTCTGACTCCCATATATAAGACCATAGTAAATATGGGCTTGTCAGTTCAACATCCTTATATACAAAGCCATGGAATATATCATAGCAGAACTCAATTTATGCAGACATAGGCAACTTAACTGATTAGAACCATATTCAGTGTGGTTTTGGGAAGGGTAGGTCCTGTCTCCAGGTTACAGAAGTTGTGGATAGCGGTCACTCTGTGTGTGCTGCTTAGCTTGACCTGGCCAAGGCTTTTGACACTATCCCCCATGCTGGTAAAATTGAAAAGTTAGACAAACATATAATATAAACCCTTGTGCTGTCTACTGGATTTTAAACTGGCTATCCAACAGATCCCAAGTAGTGAAAGTTGCTGATATGCTCTCTGAATGTAAAATTCTAATGAATGGGGTGCCACAGAGGGTCGTGAAAGGCCTCTCCTATTTGCTATTTATTTTGCAGACATCCAAGCCAATGTCCCTGTAGTATGAATGACTGCAAGCTGGGCATTGTTATCAGCGCATCCACAGATACTAAATGGTTCTAAAAAGGGAATGCAATGAATGCATATATAGTGAGCCAGTAGAGGACACAGCCAAGAGTGACGCCAGTACCACATAAATACACTGTGTGGTTTAATGCAATCCATGAAAGTAGTGTTTTGGATTTCTCCCTCTGCTAACTATAATCCATATGACTGTCAAAGATATGGGGCATATTGCTGCCCCAAACCACATGAATGTTGGACTAAAGAGGGAAAGAGGATTCAAATGTCCAGGAACTCAAGCACCCACCCTGCAATTTTAGATGCAAAAGCTCACTTAAATATATGCCCAAATCAAAAAAAATTGAAAAGTTGTACACTAATCCTAAAAGGAGAACAGATGAAAGAAAGACTGTGCAACGCTCTGTAGGAGACAGACATCCTTTTCTTCACGTAACAGAGGTGCTAAAACAGACTGTTTTTCAAGTTAGTTTAATGCTTAACTCAGGCATTTATAAATAAATAAATAATGAAATAAACCGATAAGATGATATAAAAACAGTTCAAGGAATAAACAGATAAAATAGCAAAACCTATAGCCTGAAGGACCTCCTGAAAATGGCCGCTGAAGGACACACCTGAAGAAAGTGATGCAATAAGTTCCATATGATGGTAGAACAGCAAAGCAACTGAATGCTTATCAGAAGACTTGTCATGAATCCTGGAGAACAGTAACAGTCCCTCACTTGTTGAGTGCAGCTGGAAAGTTGGCTATAAGGACACAGTAGGTCTTTTAGACAGCAGGATTTAGCTCATGTTTGTCCCAAAATATTAGCATCAAAACCTTATATACCATCCTCACCATCAGTGGCAATCAATGTAAATTGTCCGTGACATGATCATAATGGGATAACCCACTCAGTATCCTGGGCTAGCTGTGGAATTCTGAAACCATTGGAGTTTGGTAGCAGGGATACCAAGGTAAAGAGCATGTCAGCAGTCCAGTTAAGAAGAGAGCAGTGCATAACTTACTACAGGAAGGACCTTGGGTAGTTATACAGTAGGTGTTTAATAAGGGTAGTTTTCTGGAGTTAGTCATAAAATAACATAGCAGCTGCCACCTGACTTTTTAGTTACAGCATGTGAACCAGAAACTTGCCCATTTCTGACATCCAAGGTACAAATTCCAACCTATTCCATAACAAAATAAATAAATAATCCTGGAAGGTAGGGAGGTGTATAGAGCCATATGGTCACAAGCAGTGTCATGCTGCAGTCTGGACAGGATTGAGCTTTAAATGGCAATTGCTTATTTAGTTAAGTATGCACTGCAGGCTTTCCTGGGGAATAGTAAACGTTGTCTTATGCCGCTAGTGTAAGGAGAGATAAAGCATCAATCAGCACTGCAATGGTATGACTTCAATTTACCCCAGGCTTAGCCTTCCTTGAATGAGGGGATACAGTCTTAAGGATGGATACTTTCTTATGACACCTCCCAGTAACAGTATATATACCATGAAAAGCACTGGGGCCAAGACAGAGCTCTGCAGTTCCCCACAAGACAGAGAGATCTTGCAGAGGAATAAATACATCTAAAAACATTTTCAGAAAGACCCTAGAAGTAAGACGTAAATAAACTGAGGACTAAGAAAGAAGGACAGTGGTGGGACTGAAGCCATTCAGTTAAGACTCCACGAGCCACAATAACAAATGCTAATGTGAGATCAAAGACACAGGCAGTCTGGCAGTTAGCGTACAGGATTAATACTATGAGCTGTTAATAGGCTTCTTCCTCTGGTACAGGGTTTGTTTTCCTCATTACTCATTTGACCTCTGTGTGACCTTGAGCACATCACTTAACCAACAGTTCTTTGGGGCATTTGGGAAATTAAGCTAGGCTCATCAGACATCTCCTGGGCTGCATAGCTGGTAACTGTGAATCTATGAAACACTGAATATTCTGAATGTGTGTATTGATCTAGCACTACTAGGTGGTCAGCCACAACCCTAATGAGGGTAATCTGAGTGTTATGGTGGGTACTAAACTTGGTCTGAGATGGACCTAAGAGACAAGAGAAACATAAATGAGAATTCTTCTGAAAGAAAACTCCCTTCTTCATCACCTTTCCAGCAAGGAAGAAGACTAAGACAAAACAGTAGTCTTCTAAGTCATGTGGATTCATAGATGGCTTCTTAGGAATGCATATTACTATGGCTTATTTCTGTAATGATGGAAAACCACTCACACATTCTTAGAGAGAAGTATTTGATCTAGAAAATAAATGGACTGAGGACATCCAGTTAAAGCAGTGAGTTGACATGTATTCCATTCCCTGAACTACATCAGCTATGCAATAAGAAATGGCTGGCAAAAGAACACCACAGGATCATAGTTAGATACTAAGCATGCAGTCATGGAGATCAGAGCCCAGCTCAAATTCCTAATTGCTGCAAAGTACTGTCTGGTTAAGTGACTTGCTCAAGGTCACACAGCAGGTAAATCAAGGTGGAAAGATTCAAACCCTGTACCCTTGGCACAGGAAGCAGTTCATTAATAAGTCAGAACTTTTGTCCATGAACTGCCAGTCAGAATAATAGCTTTTAACTAAAGCAGAAATCCGTTACAATCCAATCTTGTAGATAAGACTGTATCACAGAAATTTGTACCAATGACTGCATAATTGATGTAGATCAGACAGGTTTGATCATCACTTCCAGTAATGTAGATTATATGACCTGACAAATGTCAACCCCTTTGCACTTGTGATTTGCCTATAGTAAAAAAAAAAAATAACAGTTGCTGAAGCTGTAAAGAAGGTACTGCACAAATGTATTACTAAAATGCAACATGTTTAGACTAGATTATACAATTCAGGCCTATTAATGACTTAATTCATTATTTATAGCAACGACTAAGGCAAAAGACTTAAATACAAAATAGATTTTGCAGGAGCTTTTGGTCAACAACCCAACCCACAAGTCATACAAAAGTCAGAAATATTACTGCATATAGCATTGCTGACCTCTTTATGTCTTTGTTGCCATCAAGAATAGTTATCCCCTCTGATGCCATTCAGTAGAGGTCTGATCTACCTGAATGGCTGATGATTCCATATTCCTGCAGCAAATACCTCCAGAATCAACATAGCCAGAGTGTTGTCAAATGGGCCCTATGCAGAGTGATGAACCAGGTCCCTGTCAGATGTACTAATATCCCATTACTTGACTATCTCTACCAAGTTACCATAAAACGTTGCTCAAACCTGTTAGTGCACAACTTACTTTCTTCTTTACATTTACAATTATCACATAGATGTAGATTTCATTTAAAACTTCAATTTAAAATTTTATGGCAAAAATGCTATCAGACATTTTTAAACAGAACAAAACACTCTCATTGAAAACAGTCAGCATGAGAAACAGTGAACTTGTCTTCCCTTGATACCCACTTTTAGTAAAAATGCATCCAGCAATCCATCAAATTACAAGAGATGTTCTGGGATTCATAATCAAATACCATATAGTAAAATAATAGTTAACAGTTATGTGAACGGTACAAGAATTCAAATGTGCAATATATTTGCTAATAGCCTGGGACAGCCCATTAGATACAAGTGCAGCTTTTTAGAGCAGACTAAAAGTACTGTCTGGTGAAATAACACCAGGGTCATGCAGAAGGCAAAGAAAGGCTGAAGCAATCAAACCCTTACCTACAGGAAGCAAGTTTTTAACAGCTGGCTCATCTGCATTAAGTGCTAGAAGCCATGCATTTCTCACCAGAGTACCTGCAAAAAACAAGCTAAATTGAAATGTATTCATTGTTAAAATAGTAACTTTAAAATCATGGACTTTATGCTGTCCAATTTATTCACAGCTAAATAATAAAAGCCCTATCAATAAAACAAGGAAACTGAAGAATGTACCCAAAAAGCATGGCTTATATGATGATGTGCCCATTTATTACAATCAATTTCCTTGTGCCCATTTATTACAATCAATTTCCTTCCTTTACACCATAGATGACTCTGGTTTATAAGTTGTTACTAGACTTGCTGTGCAGGGAACCACTGAGGAGCTATCCCAAATTTCCAGATGCCCCAAAGCACTGTCTGGTTAAGTGACTTGTTCATATCACACAGTAGGTAAATGAGAACAGAGGGAATTAAACCCCATACCACAAGAACTACAGCTTACAGCCTTAGCCCTCTGCACTAATTCTCAGACTAAAGTAAGATGGGAGAGGAAGGACTCAAACCTCATACCCTTGGTACAGGAAACAGCACTATTAACCCACTATTCTAATTTATAAGTTGCAAGTGGAATAGACAGAGACATACAGATATGACCACCAATTACAGCTTGTTGTTCAAAGCCACACTGTAAGCAAACAGAGGTGAAAGGGTTCAACACCTGTACTTTTGACTACAGGAAGCAGTGCATTAATATCACACAGAACTCTAATGACTGGCATTATTGACTGACTGTAAATCTCACTTAACCTTCCGTGATTTACATGAAAATAAAGAAATGTGTGAATGTCTGTCAAAGGTTTAAGTCTCCAAGCTGTTAATGAGCTGCTTTCTCTAGTCAAGTATGCAGAGTTTAATTCTTTCTACCTCCATTTGCCTACTATGTGAGTCTGAGCAAGTCACTTAACTAAATAGTAATCCTGCTAAATAAAATCTCGTTTGACATCTAATGACTGGGCATTAGAACTTCACCATCTAGGGGACACACACACACACATGCGCAGGAGCATACAAGGCAGCTACTGCTGTTCTTGTATTCAAAATGTAAAGCAGCCATTCTCCATCAAAGTACTTCCTGCACGGATTCAGAAAAAGCAGCTTCATTCTATTGCTTCATGCACGCTCCATTCATGTTCTTGTGCTTCCCACACGCTCCATTCATGTTCTTGTGCTTCCCGCACGCTCCATTCATGTTCTTGTGCTTCCCGCACGCTCCATTTATGTTCTTGTGCTTCCCGCATGCTCCATTCATGTGCTTGTGCTTCCTGCACACTCCATTCATGTTCTTGTGCTTCCTGTACCATGCTTGGTCTGTCCATAAAAAAGTGTACTATGTATTTCGGATCTATTTTACCAAATTGAAAGACCCTTTACGCGAATGCCTAAACATCGACACCTATGGCGCGAACTGCGAAAATCCCAAACGCACTAAACATCGAAAAATAAAATAACAAACTGTGAAAAATAAAAGGCAGCTGTTGCAAGACAAAAGCGACGCTTGGTAGGTGGTAAATCCTTTATAAGCAGAAAACTCCAAATCCAGAAAAATACAGACAATATTCATCCAAGATAAAACAGTGCAAGCAAACACAGCAGTATTAAGCGCTTTTGTCTGGTAGATGACTTCCTCAGAATACAAAATACTAAAATTAGCACCTGTTTAAATACATTGCTTACCCAATCACAAATAAACTGACATAATTTCCCCCATTAACAAGGCTGCAAATACTTAATGCAAGCCAGATATAAAACAATAATACATGTAAAAAGTTTAAAACATCCCTAAACAATATATATAACTAAATAAAAAACATAGATTTTAATTTCAATAGAGAAGATAAAGAAATTCTATCATTTAACCCAGGAGCATGATAGGCATCAAGCCTAATTTGCCATTTGAATTCTACAAATTCCAAATGCTCATTCAAGGGTCCCCCACGAGGTCCCAGATCTACCTGTTCCAAAATAAAGAACAGGAAGGAATGGGTAGGTTCACTAACCAAATGTTTATATAATGCATTCTTTTCATTTTTATTTCTGATATCATATAAATGTTGATAAATCCTTAACCTTAGGGCATTCTTAGTTTTACCTACATAGGAACTTACACAGAATCTACACAAGGCCAAATACACAACCCCTTTAGTGTAACAGCACATCCTTTTTGAACTGGAAATATATTCAAAGTTTTTGTGCTTGATTTTTTTCTCTGTCCATAACATAAGGGCATTGGGCACTCCTCCCACACTTAAAGGTACCACTATTGTGGATGTCAGATTTTTGCCTTTCAAACAATCCTTTAAGGGAAGTGTCTCTTTTGTAAACCACTTGCGGTTCAATACCAAATTTCCCTGATAATTCAGGGTCAACATGAAATATTTTCCCAAACGCACTAAACATCGAAAAATAAAATAACAAACTGTCATAGACGGCCAACCCCACCACCCGCTACATATTACCTACCCAAACAAAATAAATAAACCACGTACATACACTAACTAAACCCTACTTCTAACCTACAGTAAAGCACCAAAACCCTACTTCTAACCCTACACTAAACCCCACATACACAGCTAGCTATGCACTATCCTTAACCCCTCCCTAACCCTAAGGTCCGTAACTACTGCACACGTCCCCTACAGACATACACCCAAAAAATAAATAATACACATACATACATTTATAAAAACCCTACTTCCAACACTACACTAAACCCCACATACACAACTATCTATGCACTATCCTTAACCCCTCCCTAACCCTAAGGTCCGTAACTACCGCACACTTCCCCTACAGACATACACACAGAAAAAATAAATAATGTACATACATACTTCTAACACTACACTGTATCTTACATACATTACCTATCTATTCACTTACCTTAACCCACATCCTAACCCTAAAGTCCTATCTATCGCACACTTACCTTACAGATCTATACCGCAGACGGGCCAACCATTACACTTCGACATGTCAATTTTCGCTGTTTTGGTCATTCGGCGTTTCCATCTTTTGCACAATCTGTGGCGCTCTTTTTGTATTCGCGATTATGGTCTTATGATCTGGTAATAGGAGCCCTGTATTTCTTGTACTTGGTCTATGAAACAGAGGCTTTGGTCGCACTATAGGTGTGACTCTGGAATTGTTTTGTTAACGGCCCCATTGAAACTGTGTGCCCTGGGCAGTTGATTGTTTTGCCCCTATTATAATCCACCTCTGACAGGTAGGATACATGAAATCAAGTTCTTGATCTCTTTGTGCATGGTATACTGGAACTCATTCTGATAACAGATAGAAGGCATCCATAATAGGGAATTGTAAAAAGCATCAAACCTACTGTGGACAAGCTCACTCACCAAAAAGTGACCAATATCCACACATTTGGTGGTAGAATAATCTTTCCAATTTGTTGCACAGCTTGTCCTTGAATAAGAATCATACTGTTTGTTGGTTAGACATGGCTGATTTATCATAAGAGATCACTAGCCTCTTACAAAAGCTTTCTGGGCAGTAAACCAAATAGTGGTCATATATCTTAATCTTTTTCTTCTAGTATGTATGATTATTTCAACTTGTATTCAAGCCTCTGTCTAAAACTCTGAATGTGCAATGTTTCTGAACACACCATCACTCATAAACATGACTGAACACTGGATTTAAGTTGATTAATGACATGAATGATTGGCCTTGGTATAGGCCTCCATTAGAAGCTCGGTGTCATCTGCAGTGTAGTACAGAAGAGGCTAGTGCAGTACAAGTATCATGTCATTAGTTGATGCAGTATGCAAGTCCCCAAAATGAGGTAGTTAAATATCTGGGTATTAAACTGGTAGAAGCCCCGGGTTGAACTTAATTAGATGGTAATCAGGTCAGGAAACAGCTTCCACTTCTAAGTCTTTGGAGATCACACCAAATGGAAAATCCAATGAATGTCCTTTAACCTGAGTAGCAGTGGTAATATACTGAGCAAAGCCATATTCCTCTATAATTACTATAATTAGCAGGAAATCTGTAATGGATTAATCATTAACAAAGACACCAAACTCATAAAATCAGACAGTTTGGGTGAGTGGAAACTGAACTGAGGAAATTCATGAATTCTTGCAGATTATTTGGTGCATAGTAAGCAGTTAAACTAACCTAGGAACCTTCCATTTGCAATGCTCTGAGTGTTGAAACTTAAGCGGTGGAGGTCAACAAACAGTAATTTTCCCAGCTTAGCCTAGTAAAATGAAACCTATGATCAAGAGAATTCAAAACCTCAGTATGGTCCTACACAAACCACAGATTGTAACATTTCACCTCTTCCCTTGTAACTCATATGGAAGCACAGAAGCTAGAACTAGCATTTACTGAGGACAACAGAAGATACCAAATGCCTCTATATGTGGGAATATCTGGCACCATTCTGTCTGTCAGTTGCTGACAGCCAGATCTAATATATCTGCTGCAGAATATGCTGTGACTGGTCTGCAAAATAGTCAAGGTAACACAATCCTTCTTTACCAAAAGTTTCATTCAGCAGTTTACAGTTTGTTGAGTCGCAGTTAGGGTCAGCACAAAATTTGAAACAGACATTTGAATAGAAAGGACTTACTGGCTAAAATGTAAGGAAACAGAACTTAAAAATATAAAGTTATTTAATAAATACAAACCTGACCCCAGCCCACTTTAAAAGAAAATCGTGAAAGTGTCCTCTGAAAATGTACAGCTACCTACAATGAATCTGGATATTACTAATGAAAGCATTTATCTCACACCCCAATTTATGGCCTTTGTCTGTCACATAGTGGACCTAAACTTAATCTTAAGAGTAAACACAGACTATAATAGGCATTCTACACTAAATGTAGCCTTAATTCTAATCATAACCGTAACTTTAGATATAACAACAGGCCTAAGTGTTGAGGTTAGGGCTTCATTTGAGGTTAGAATTAATGTTTACTTTGAGCTTGATGGCTGGATTTATGGATGCACTTATGAAAGAACATCACAATTAATTTGGGTGTATACTTAATTGTCATTTGTAAATATAACCCCCAAATTTATACAACTTTGGTTACTTTATCATAGATTTTGAGGGCTGATTTTGATAAATGGAGGCAGTGTGAGTGAAGTTGTTGGCTTAATTTAGGATTATCCATAATCAACAGTTCAAATCTAGTACTTAAAGAAAATATGTGCTCACCATAAAGTTCCATCTGTGTTGTCCATTTTCATTTTTCCTGAACTGTTGGGTTCAGATCTGATCCTCTGATCTGACTTGGTCACTTCTTCCAGCTCGTTTAACACTGACATTTTCAAGATCTTCCCTACCCATAATGCCCTAGTCCCTAACATACCTCAAATCTAGTTTGCTGCCCTTATACCTGCAAAGTAGTAAGAAATAAGAAAATAACAGAATCTGGGACTCAAACAAAGGAACAGTAGTTCCTCCAGCATCTGATCCTTCCAAAAGTCAAACAAGGAGGGGGTTGTTGGGAAGGAAGTTAAGGAAGAATGAAAATGGGCAATACAGGTGTAACATTATGGTGAGTACATAACTTTTTTTTATCTGATGTTGTTATTTTCATTCATTCCTCAACTGTTGTGACAGTCCCCAGCTACCTAAATCCCATGAGGACTCTAAGGAAGAATATTCCTGAGCACAGCTGAACCAAAGGCTGCTCTTCCCCTAGAGACTAGATCCAATTTGTAATGAGCAATAACAGTATGAGGATTAGCCCAAGCTGCAGCTGCACAGATATCATCCAATGAAGATCTAGATAAAAAAGCTGAAGAAGTTGCCTTTGATCTAGTTGAATGTGTTTTGGTAAAGGCAAACCCATTTTTCGTATACAAAGATAATACAGTCAGTCAACCATTTGGCTAAAGTTACTTTAGAAACTGGTTTGCCTAATTTTGATTCTAAAAAAGAAACAAATAATTGTTCTGATTTCCTCAATTTTTTGGTTCTGTGAAGATAAAAACATAACTGTCTGTGAACAACCAAAAGGTCTGATATATATTTTTCTTTATTTGAGAAATTTAAAAAGAAGACTGCAAGGTTGATAACCTGATTAATATTGGATTCTGACACTACCTTAGGGAGAAAGGAAGTATTGGTCTGTAAAGATACTCTATCCTTATGAAAAATCAAATAAGGTTTAAATGACAAAGCTTGTAATTCTAACACTCTTCTGGCAGAAGTAATAGCAACCAAAAAGACAGTTTTTCAGGTCAAAAATTTTTGTTCACACTTAACTGATGGTTCAAAAGGAGGTTGGATTAAAGTTTGTAAAACAATGTTTAAATCCCAAGGAGGGGCAAGATCTTTTAATGGAGGTGTAAGTAGAAAAGTTCCTCTTAGAAAACTTTGCAAAGTTTGGAGGATGCAAAAGTTTAATTATTTACTCCTATATGAAAATTTGAAATGGTAGTTAATTGTATTCTTACAACAGAGGAGCTAGCATGTTCATTGAAAATTACAGCTAAAAAGCCGAGAACCTTAGGAATCGGAGCTGAAAAGGGGTCTTAATTCTTCTAATGTACAAAAACAACAAATCTTTTCTATTTACTTTTGTAAAGTTTTTTGTTAAAAGCTTTGTGGGATGATAAAAGAATGTGAAAAATAAACCAAAGCAGCACTGGATAAGGAGCCTCTTAAGAACACATAAATCCAATGTTTAACAACAGAAGAGGCTACACCACGACAGCTTTAAACTGAAACTCTGTTTTATTCCACTGCAGTTAAAAAGTAAGCGCTTTCACGTTGCTGGAACGCTTCTTCAGACTTCAATGACTGCTTTAACAAAAACTAAATGCTTTATACCATTTCATGAACACGCCTATCAATTAACTAATTATAGATTTAAAGACATAGACTTGATTAAAGCAGGACTGATGCATGTATATAATAAAATATCTATACATAAATATAAAAACTGTAAAAAATATATATAAATATATATATATATATATATATATATATGTATATATCCATATGCACACACACATACATATATATATATTTTTTTATATTTTTTGTATATGTTTTTTATGTGGGTTCAGTGTATGTGTTGTTAAACATTTGATAAAAGAATGTGACTGACAGTGGAGGAGAGCCTGGACTGCCTAACAATCCATGGGATTGGTGAACTCATGCAGTCAACTTGAGGCCTGGAATGTCTAGATGAGTCATGTCTGTCGAGTGAGACTGGAGGTCTGGAGTTGGAGTCAGGATCAAGGGTGGATGAAGAAGATGAGGCCAAAGGAAGGGAAACCAAATCTGTCAAGGCCAGTAAGGGGCAATGAGGATAACTATGCTCTTCAATTGAGATGCTTTCTGAAGAAATTTGGGAATTAGAGGAAACAGGGAGTATGCATAAAGGAGACCACCACTTTCACATTGAGAGACCACTCATGAGGCATTAGAATAGTCCTGCTTAACTTGTCTGCAATCACGGACTTCACCCAAATATGCATTGCTATCAGAAAATGATTGGATGAGATCACCCATTGCCATATTCTCATAGCTTCTCAACAAAAGGGATACGATTTGGTTCCCCCATGTTTGTTGATATACCAGACCACAGACATATTGTCCATCTGCATCACAATACTCCTGGTGGGAAGAGTGTTTTGAAAGGACTGCATTGCTAGGAGGAACGTTTCTCATTTCCAGGACAGAGAGATGCATGTTGGCCTTTTTGGGGGACCATGTGCCTTAGACGGTCTTTTTCAAGAAGTGTCCCACCCACCCAATGTGGGAGGCATCCATGGTCGCTATGGCCCTGGATTAGAGGAGAACAAATGAATGACCTTCTTGAACTTGACTAGAGTGTGTCCACCATAGAAGGTAATTTTTGCATGCTTGGATTATTCTGACCAGCTGGATAATGGTTGATGAAGAATGGACCATTGAGTTGCAAGAGTCCACTGAAGAATCCTCAGATGGTACCTTGTTAACAGTATCAGAATGACTGCTTCTGACATGGATCCCAAGGCTTGGAGGATCAGTCAAGCTGAAAGAGAACTTTGAATTATTTTTTTGACCTGGAACTGAATAGCCTGAACTCTGGATGGAGGGAGAAAAGCTTTGAGTTACTGTATTGAGTAAGGCACCAACGAATTTCAATATCTGTGTTGATTCGAGATGAGGTTTGCTGTGATTGAAATCTCCAGGCAAGAGTATAACTGGAGTACACAGTCTTGCACTTGAATCAGATGATGCCTGGTCAGAGCGGTTATTAGCCAGTCGTCCAAATATGGAAACACCCAGAATCCCTGTTGTCTCACACAAGCCAGTACTACTGACATACACTTGGTAAACACCCTGGGAGGGCTGTAGTGAGACCAAAGAGCAGAGTTCTGAATTGGTAATGACTGGCTGCCAGACAGAAGCATAGATATCTTCTGGACTGTCTATTCATTTTTATGTGATAGTATGCATCCTGAAGATCTATCAAGCACATCCAGTTGTTGTTCTGCAGAAAAGGCAAGATGGACTGAACTGTGACCATCCAGGAATTTGTGTAATGAACCAATTGATTTAGATTGCTGTGATCCAAAACTGGTCTCCACTCTCCTCTTTTCTTTGGCACTAAAAAGAATCTTGAATAAGTTCTAGAATCTTTCTGGTCTGGGGGGGGGGAACACTTGAACGACCCTTTTTTTCAAGAAACCTGTTTATTTCTATTGCTGCTATATCCCTCTGATTGCTTGAATATCAGGGATTTTGTTTACTACTAGTGGGGTTGGATGGGAAAAATGGTAATATATAACCCCTGGATATTATCCTTCGGACCCAAGAATCTTTTGTAATTTCTAGCCAGGCTCTACGGTGCAGGGATAATCAACCCCAGCTACCTCCAGAGAAGGACAGTCTGGCCTCCTTTCAGGAACACTAGTAGGACCTGTCAGAAAAAGTATCCCCAGATCCCTGGTTATGTGGACCACCTCTGCCACAGGGACAGCATCTTCCATTGGGGGAAGTGTCTTCCCATGCATCTTGGAAGGGACCCTGGGATTTTTTGAAACACATTTTCCATCTGCCTTGTTGGTTCCTAGAAAAGGTCTGTTGAGGGGTGGAAAAACATACGCCCACAGCAGACAGGGTTTTCCCTTCTGGCTCACACCTAGAGAGTGTGTCTTTTATTTTGTGGCCAGATAAAGGACTTCCATCAAAGGAAGCAGTGACAAAGGAAGATTTGAAAGGTTCTACAAAGTCACATAATTGCATCCAGGCATGTCTTCTAATGGAAATGTCTGAACCTGTCTTCCATGAGGTACCTTCAGCTGTCTAGGAGATAAGCCTCATGGATGAATTAGAAATAGAGTGAAGGGAAGCCAACTGCAAGGAAATAGTGTTTCATACCTCAGAGGATAGGGTCCCAGTGAGGGATCTGTAAAGTGCCTTAATCAAATCCCTCTGAAGTCACGTAAATTGTGCCAAGTAGTTCAGCGACATAAGGGCAAAAGTCACTGAAGCAAAGATCCACTTCCCATATCTGTTCAGTGCTCTAGACTCCCTGTTAGGGGAATGGACAGAAGAACTTTGCTCTGATAATTCCTTCTTAGTGGCTGCCACTATGATCATGGCATCAACTGATACTCTCTTGTTCCAAAAAGTTCTATCCTTCCTTGGTGCCAGGATCCTAGCTGGTCTCTTAGGGATAGGCTCAATGTTATTAGGCTCCTTCCACACATGTTGAGAGACCAAATCAATGAGCTCATTGGCAAGCAGCATCACCCAGGAGGTAGATGGACTAGCTCCAAGGTCTCTAGGAGTACCAACTCCTCTTGGGAAGGGCTGTTGGATAACCAACCACCCCTTTGTTTTAGAAGTTCAAAGATATCTCCAAATGAGATGTCATCAGGTGCTGATCCCAGGGTCCCTTCCCCTTCATCAAAGTCAGTATTTTCTGTGACAGACTCTTGGGGAGAGTCTAAGTGCCTCCTTTTACACTTCCTCTTCCTGGAAAGTTCTTCAGTGGGATCCTCCAGAGAAGTATCAGAAGAGATTACTAAACCCTGCTGGGTGGTCTGGAGACTGGTTTGGGCTGGATGTCCTAGTGGCACAGCAGATTGAGCCTCTGGATGCAGAGTCAAAAGGAGATGGGCAGTTGGAACCAAAGAGGAAGAGAAGTCCAAACTCTTCGAACAGAGAAAGCACTCTCCGCTACCTCAATGCAGAATTCCTCAGAGAAAAAGAAACTGACAGATCTGATAAGACATGCTTATGGACTATCAGCTCCCAAAAGTAAACTATTTGAGGAAGGAGTCAGACCCAAGCTGACTATTGCCGAAGTTCCAAGGGGCAGAGGTGGCTCTAACAGCTGCAGAGTTGACTCAACACCACATACCCTGTGCAGGTGTTATATCTCTGAGAATTGTCTAGCTCTAAAATGCTCAGCACCAGGACACTCAGAGATGCCAGTTGAGTCAAAGATGCCAGTATCTTTGGATCTGAGGTGGATGACTCTGAGACTTTTGGATCTAATGGCTCTGAAATCAAAGGTTGGATCTGAGAAGGCACCAATAATGGAGGAGTAGTACTGACACGAGTCTCTGGACTCGATGGGGTCAGAGCTGGAAGAACTCCCTTCTGAATCTGAATCCTGAGGAATTTCCTCATCATCTTGTCCACATTGGCGTTTGTCAAACTTTTGAATGATCAAACAGATGATGCGGTAGAAAATGGTCTGGAATGTTGTCTCGGTGAATGCTTCAAAAAAGGGAAAGGAAGCCAAGGAGAGATAGGATCTGGCAACAGTTGAGGTGATCAGATCCGAGGAGATTTCTCTGGTCTAGGTCTCAGATCCCAAGTGATCACATCCAATACTTTAGTCACTTTAGCAAGAAGTACAGATACTGGAGCTGAAGAAGTAAATGGATCCAGAGATCTTTTCTTGATTCTTTAGGAAGAGAATTTCCACTCTTATCAACTTTTTTAGGGGTTTGAGCCTCAGAGATTGTTGAAACAGGTTTAGAGGGTAGCAAACCTCTTAAAATTAACTTCTTCTTTCTGTAAGGCTTTACAAATGTCACAATCAGAATCAAGGTGAGATGGGCCTAAACAATAGACACACTTTGAGTGTGGGTCCAAATTTGAAATATTATGGCCACAGGCCATGCACTTTTTGAAATCAGAAGGTTTATTTGGACATAATTAGCAAATAACAAGCAGAAAGTAAAGAATTAAGGATTGAATGTTTTTATATGACTAAAAAAGAAGAAAACGAATAAGAAAAATACTAGAAATGGTAATGAAAAGTAGTACCCAAAAGTACAAAGGAAATACCAACAGTGGTATTTTAGAAATACTCAGGTGAGAATATAAAGATTCTCTGTATAGAAGTCAGGGAATAGTAGGGTTGCCTCCTTTCGTCTTGGCTAAAACCGGAGTAAAGCCAAACCCCTCACGTCACCAGTAACCCTGCCCATCCCACCCCTCTCCCGCCCACGTTCCGCCCATTTTGTGATGTCACGACGATGTAACTCAGTGGGGAATGCCCTCTTTTTCCATTCCTGCTGCCTGTTTTCGGCTGATTTACTATGCTTTTCTGTAAAAAAGCATAGTAAGTCAGCCAATTTACAAACTCTGATAATCTGTTTCCTTTTTGAAACAAAATACCAGAGTTTGTAAAGTGTTTCCGGACTACCGGAGAATCAGTTTGATTTCCGGATAGAAAAAAACGGAGGGGTGGCAACCCTAGGGAGTAGAGAATAGGGAGGAAGATCAAGACAAATTGTAATATCTATATAAACTTCAATTCACAGAAAAAAGTATGCTCACTCGAGAGTAAGTAGTGACCATGTCCATATGCTAAGGTGGCAAACGAGATCTGAGTTATGCTAGGGGCTAGGGCATTGTGGGTAAAGGAGGAGCTCAAGAGTTTCAGTGTTCCATGAGCTGGAAGAAGCGGCTGAGTCAGCTCTGAACCCAACAGTTGAGGAATGAATGAAAATGACAATATAAGATTTGTGGTTAGAGCTGTAGACAGGACTGGGGTTATGATTATTTGGACTCATAGGGGCACAGTATGAAGAAAGATTTAGGTTTATTTCTAATCAACAGTCTAACGTTACCATTTATATTACAGTGAAGATAAGGTGGGGATTAGAAATGGAGAATTGTCTGGTCTATGGGCTACGATAGCCAGAGGGAGGCAGTCTAAGAAAAGCTGCAAACTTATTTCAAGGAGTTTGTGATATTTATTTATTTATTTATTTCACATGTGTTAACCAGGTTGCTCCAGCTGAGCACAGGCGCATTTTCAGTGGAGACCAGAGGAGAAAAGCTCCACGAAAATGTACAAATTATTCAATTATACAATTTTCTCATAACTGACTAATAATAACAGTTATACAATAATCACAAAGCTAAGTAATAGAAAAACAGAGAAATAACGAGTTTAACAAGACATGTAGTAAAGTTAGAATGCTATTTATAGTATATACATAGAGGACTTGTATCAAATAATACAGGAGAAAGATTCTTATATGTTAGGCAAAAATTAGTGACAACATACCATCATCTGATTTTTATTTTTTTGTTAAGTAAGAGGTGTCATATTCTTAAGGCATAAACTGCAAGAGGGTTATTCTAGGAAGTGAAGAGAGGGGTAAATCCAGTTAAGTATGCCCTGACAGGGGCATATCTATGACTTACAGAGGGAGCTTCTTAATTCTTTTTTGAAGCTCTTTGTGTTTGGATGCTACATAAGGTGAAAGGGAGATGGTTCCAAAAATGAGTCACAGAGGATTTATATAAAATTTTGCCTTTTTGTTTTGCTGGATTTGTATATTTGTAGAAGGAATTTATCAGTACTTCTCAGTGGGTGTGGAGGGGTACAGTAAGTCACAATATTGGAGAGGGAGGGACAGGCATTGGGTTTGTTGAGCAGAAAGTGAGTTAGTTGGAGGTGTCAGACTTTAGGATGGTAGAGAAGTTCCATCCAGTGAAGGTTTTTTAGAGCAATACAGTGTTGAGCAGTATTAGGTAGGTTAGCTGCAAATTTAGCAGCTTTGTTGTAAACCTGTTAAAAATTGGTAAGGAGAGAGGATTGGAGATTTGTAAGAACTGGAGCTGCATAGAGAAGGGTTGGAAGTAAGGAGGCTTGGGCCAAGGAGGGTTTAGAGTCAGTAGTTTGGAATTTCTTGTTCTGATACAGGAGACCTAGCTCTTGGTTTGTTTTTTTAATGGACTGCTGAATGTGCAGATCAAATTTTAGTCAATCATCTATTGTAGTTCCACGTAATTTTGTTTGGTGCTCTGCTGTAATGAGTGTTTGTTAGAAGAGGAAATTATGAAAGATTGTTTAAGGTGGTTACTTGATTTAGGGAAAAAGAGGAGAAGTTTAGTCTTTTTTGGATTCAAAATGAGTTGAGTTTTAGTTAGCCAGTTGTCTACAGAAAGGAAAGATTCTTGTGTGAGTGACTGAAGTTGTGACAGTGTGTCAGAGGTGGTGATAAATGTGGAATCGTCAGCGTATTGAATATGGGTAGAATGAGAATTTGAGGTGTAGATGTCATTGGTGAAGATATTAAAAAGAAGGGGTCCCAGAATGAAGCCCTGGAGAGCGCCTGTATGAAGGGGTAGAAAAGTACAGCAGGAAGTCTGCCATCTGACTGATTGTTGTCTGTTTGCTACTTAGCTGGAGAACCATTTTAGGGTGGTGGGAGATAGATGTAGGCTGGCAAGTTTGGCTAGTAGTATGGAGTGGGATACCGTGTTAAAGACTTTCGATAGGTCTAAGAATAGACTTGACCAGTTTGTTATTATCGTGAGCTTCAGCAATAGTGTGAGTGAAAGAATGAAATGCTGTGGAATTACTATGGTTTGGCAGAAGCCATGTTGAGTAGGAGTCGGGAGATTATTATGTATGAGAAATTTGAGCATTTGGGAATGTATACATTTTACTAGGATTTTAGATAGTAGGGAAAGAATAGCAATGGGTCTGTAGTTGGAAGGATCAGTGGAGCTGCCTCCTTTGTGAAGGGGTATTATAAAGAAAGATTTCCAGATGTCGAGTACAGTGGCTTCTTTAATGGCTCTATTTATGAGTATAGAGACTGGGTAGGCAATAGATTTGGCTGCTAGCTTGAGAAAGAGAAGGGGGTAGATTGTCAGCAGAAGGAGAACAAGGTTTAAGCTTTTGGAGGAGAGACAATGTAAGAGGTTGATATAGGTTTGAGAAAGAAGAATGCCTCCTTTGCTTCAGGTTGTGATGGAGAAATGGTGTGAAGGTTTTGGTTGGTGTTAGTTTACTGATGGTGTCAATAAAGAACTGGTTATAGAGAGAGGCAGTGTCTTGTGTGGAGAGATTGGGATAAGAGCTAGGGGTTTAAGGTTTTCCAGAGTGAAGGATAGCAATGAGGTTTGTCCAGAAGTTTTGGGGGTTGGACTGATGAGTGGATTGGGCTTTATAGTAGAACTTTTTCTTGTCATTGTATATTTGTCTTTTGGTCTGATTCCTAAGTTCTTTGAACAATTGATGGTGAGTAGGGGATTTGGATATTCACCATGTTTTCCAGGCAGAGTCTCTTTAGTGTATAAGGGTGCAACTATCTTTTGTGAGCCAGAGGGTATAATTGGATTTTATTCTTATTTTACGAGGGGGTGCTAGGTCATTAAGGTTGTTTAGGATTGTGCTGTTGAATTCTAGTACTGCATCATTAAGAGGAAGTGTGTGCAGGCTAGACCAATTGATGGATGTGAGTCCATCATTGAAAGTGGAAGGATCAAAGGCAGATACTTTACAGCAGTACTTAAAGAGACAAGGTTTGTTAAGTTAGGATGAATGTCTTTGGATGTAGATGGGTAAGTGGTCACTTAATCCATCTGAGAGTGAGCACAAGTTATGGTAGAGGTGAAGGTCAGTGGTCAAATTCCAGTAGAGGGTAGAACCTGTGTTAGACTGATTGTTTAGATGAATGGAGGTATTGATTAGTTGTGTAAATCCGAATAAATTAATACTTTGGACAGGGTCTTCAGTATTCAGGGTGTTCCAGTCTATATTTATGTCTCCAAGTATTATAGTTTCATATGGTATATTTTGAGAGAACCAGGATAGTATATTTTCAATAAAAGGGATGTTTTTACCAGGTGGAATATAGATTGCAGCAATAGCAAGTTTTTTCTGATTGTTGATGTGGCAATTTAGTAGTAGTATTTCAACTGGGTGGAAGTCAAGAGGGGCAGTGGGGAAAGGGGAAAGGTTCAGGTGTTCAGAGTAAAGAATTGCAACTCCTCCACCTTTTTTGTGATTCTGTCTTGACGATAGATGTTATACCCATGGGGCAGAATGTGTGTATTACTGATATATGGTTTTAACCAGGTTTCTGATAATGCTAATATAAGGTGGGGTGTAGTGTGAGATCCATGCATGTAGTTTGGTGACTTTATTAGACAGACTTTATATAGTAATGAATAGAAAGGTTAAGGTTTGGAGTGAAAAGGTGATGGGGGATTTTGTTGGTGTTGGGGCTCCTGGGTTAGGGTGTATGTCACCGGCTTGTAAGAGTATTGCCAGAAGGAGTGTGGGTCTGGGACAAAGGAAGATTTAAATGCAATGTTTCAGTTTGAGTTAAGGGGAGAGTTTGTGATGAAATGATTGTAAGAGAAATTAAGTAGTGAGGGAGAGATAGTGTAAGAGAGACTAATTGTTTGTCTGTTGACTGAGATAAGGCTGGTGTAGGTTTCTGGTAATTAAGGTTGGTGTGGTAAGATGTTAAGGAGGTAAGGAGTAATAGTATTGATGTTAGTAATGGGCTGTATATCATGACTGAGAAGGTCATATGGTATTAAGAAGGAAGTATGTAATAGGTGAAAAAACAGGGAGGAGAAAGAGTTGGTAGTGGAGTGGTGCAAGTTGGGTGTGTGGGGAGGGGTTTGGAGGTCTGATGTGAAGTTATGTGGTGATTGGTTACTGTAAGGGAGGAGAAAGAGGGATAGAGTATAAATCTGGGGAATTAAGGAGTGGGTGGAAAAGGGGTAGGTTAGGGAGTGAAGTGAGCCCGTGCATAGCAAGGGCGAATGGAGCAGGCTGCAACCTGTATCCTGGTCTCACTCGGCTCCCTGTATCCTGATAATTGCTGGCAACAAAAAACAATCAGTCCATAAGTGAATAAACTACTAGTGTTAGAAAAGAATGAAAAACAAATGCTGTTTAGTTTTATTTTGTTTTGTTTTGTTATGCTGGTTATTTTGTTAGACAAAAATCTGGAGCCTTGCCATAAGGAAATTCAATATATTGAGGCTAATTGTAGTGGTTAGAAGTTAACATTTGAAGATGGGGGAGCAAGATTAGACGCTCTAGCTTGGTGTTCGTGCCACTTACAGATCTATTGCAGAGCACTATAACTGTTGAGCTAACAAGTGCACATACTTAAATTTCCCAGGTAGTACTGGGTTCCAGGCAGACAGTGAAAGCCATAGCTTCTCTTTTGATTATAATTTATTTTATTTTGTTTTATTTTCATATAGCCATGCAAGTAGATCATGCTGGGGAGTACCCATGGTTTCTGAGGGCAGGAGTAGCTGAATAGAGTGGTGAGCACACCGTGCTGAGGACTTCAGGTAGGGGGGCATTTCCTCTATAATTTTTTCAGTAACATCCAAATCTGCAATTAAGACCTGTTGATCTCACATTATCAAAATTTTACTGTATAAGGACTTACATTTTGAACAAACTCCAAAAGTTGTTTTTGTAGAAAAGTAAACCTTCTATCCTTACATGTTGGTGGTTGCACTCCCCCCCCCCAACTCCTTCTACTTAAATATATAAAGTCTGATATCATGAAACCTTGACAATATGGGAATATTCATTTTTTGAAAAAGGTAAGCATTCTGGTATTCCACAAGTAGTGAGTCATTTGACTTCACGGTTTCAGCAATGGGAAGTGGAAAAAAATAAAGAAAATGATCTGTAGCATCAGACATCAGTCGCTTCTTGGTGATGATTTCTGAGTTGAATACATTTCTGAAGCTGCGTTGTCAGGTTCCCTGTTTCAGCCATAACCCTAATCAACAGTCTAATCCTTTGAGCAGCATGTTGGCTCTTCTTAACAGCAGAAAAGGTTAGGTTCCAATTTTTTCCTCTGGTCACTGCCTGCATGGGGCTTTGCAATAGTCTCTTTGTGACTGTGTGGGGTTTCCTAGGGTACTCCAGTTCTCCCCACCTCCCAAAAATAAGCTGGCTGACTGGCCAATACTAAAATTGTAAATTTACTCTTACCTTTGTGGCCAGGCTTGTCTGAAAATGTTTCCTGAAGGACCAGTTCGCTTACCCAGTTAACAAGTAAATAAATTAAATTTAAATTAAAAATTAACAGAGACCAATCTCAGCCCTCAAGGCTCAGTTGAGGACATGGCAACCTTAAGAAAACAAGCAAGAATAGCCACCAATATAGCAAAAGCCACTTAGAACTGACAGAGATGCAATAGTAAGATGTATCCACACCAAAATGATTTTGTAAGAAGGTAAAACAATGAAAAGCAAACTTAAGTACCAACAATCCAAAAGTAAACCCATTACTAGCAATGACCTTGCCTTTGTTAAAAATTGTGCACATCACTTATTCAATTCCATATCTAACATCACTTAGTCAGTTCCATATCTAACATCACTTACTCAGTTCCATATCTAACATTACTTAGTTCCATATCTATCATGAGTCAATTCCATATCTAACATTACTTACTCAATTTCATATCTAACATCACTTAGTCAATTCCAAATCTAACATTACTTACTCAATTCCATATCTAACGAGTCAATTCCATATCTAACATACTTAGTTCCATATCTAACATGAGTCAATTCCATATCTAACATTACTTACTCAATTCCATATCTAACATCACTTAGTCAATTCCATATCTAACATTACTTACTCAGTTCCATATCTAACATGAGTCAATTATTTGTGACTGTGTGGGTTTTCCTAGGGTACTCCAGTTCTCCCCACCTCCCAAAAATAAGCTGGCTGACTGGCCAATACTAAAACTGTAAATTTACTCTTGCCTTTGTGGCCAGACTTATGTCTGAAAATGTTTCAGGAAGGACCAGTTCACTTACCCAGTTAACAAGTAAATAAATTAAATTTATATTAAAAATGAACAGAGACCAATCTCAGCCCTCAAGGCTGGGTTGAGGACATGGCAACCTTAAGAAAACAAGCAAGAATAGCCACCAATACAGCAAAAGCCACTTAGATGCAATAGTAAGATGTATCCACTCCAAAATGATTTTGTAAGAAAGTAAAACAATTAAAAGCAAACTTAAGTACCAACAATCCAAAAGTAACCCCATTATTAGCAATGACCTTGTCTTTGGTAAAAATTGTGCACATCACTTACTCAATTCCATATCAAACATCACTTAGTCAATTCCATATCTAACATCACTTAATTCCATATCTAACATTACTTACTCATTTTCATATCTAAAATGAGTCAATTCCATATCTAACATTACTTACTCAATTCCATATCTAACATCACTTAGTCAATTCCATATCTAGCATCAGATACTTTTCCTACTCATGCTCATCCATCAGGACAACAAGAGGACTACAACAGCAATACATAATACTCTCGGGCCACTTATGCTATAACTCTCCACTGCTCTCAAATTACAACCAAACAAACCAAAGCCCTTCTACTAAAACGTAACAATTCATCTGCCATCTTCTACAAATTACACCAAAACTTCCTTAGATTAGCCATAGATAACATAGCTAATCCACTTACCCATATCTTCACCCTTTCCTTAACTGTTGTATCCATCTCTAATCCCTTCAAACACTCTCTCATAATTCCCCTGCCCAAAGTACATACTTCTAAAGAACTAAATGACTATAGACACATCTCTAATCTGTTCCCTATTACAAAAATAGTTGAAAAACTTGTATGTAACCAAACACTAAAATACATAAATGGTTATTGACTACTTTGGGATGCACAACATGGATTCTATAGCAATTCATTACTGAATCGCAGAATGAGTATTTTATGTACGTACATGACTAGTTTGAGATCAGGGAATTCTGTATGAAGGTAATTAATAAACATTGAGAAAACTCAAGGTCCTAGAATAGAGCCTTGTGGATCAGCAGTATTTAGGAGGTTGAATGGGGAGAGAAAGTTATTGTAGCAAACCTGGAATACTCTATTTTAAAGATAAGTACAAAGCCAGCTAATAGTGTTGTTAACAAAGTTAAGTTTGGCTACCTTACTAAGAAGGATGCTGTAGTTCACAGCTGCGAATGCTCTGGTCATATGTTTGAATAATGTACTGAGATTTTGCCTTCATTCATGTTACCATAAATGGAACCTGTGGCCATTATGAGGGCAGTAAAGATGCTAAATGAGTTGCAAGTCATCAGTTTAAATGTTATAATCTGGGGTTTCTGTAGTATCATATCGAGGATTTGAATTTTTCATAATCATAGGTTTGATTTTTGTTAGGTTAAGTTGGGAAAAATACCATTTGTAGACATCCATCACTTAGGTTTTAACAGTTAGAAGATTGCAAGTGGAAGGTTTCTAGGTTGGTTTAACTAGTTAGAATAATAGAAAATAGAGTAGGTGAGTTATGTTATATTATGTTATGCTTCATTCTTTCTCCTTTTTCCCTAAGTTTGTGTGACTTTGGACATACACACACACACACACACACACACACACACATATATATATATATATATATATATATATATATATATATATATATATATATATATGGGTCTACCTTCATTCATTTACCGAAAGATCACTTACCCAAATTCCATTTGGATGAGACAACTTCAACAAAAGCTAAAAATTCTGAAACCACAAAGCACCAAACTTCTTTCACCGGGAAACAAACCACTTGGCCACCAGAGTGAACTTTACCCTTTTCCCCTGAGTAGTGCGATCTTTGGTATACTTAGATAGGGGGCATGGGGGGGTGAAGCCCCCCACTTGGGTGGGTTTCATTTTTGTGTCTTTTATTATTTTATCCTGCTGGCCAAGTGTTTGCTTCCTGGTGAAACATGTCCATGAGTCAAGTAAATGCAATAAAATTACTTAGAGGAAATCTGGACAAGTTTTTTTTTTGTTTTGTTTTTGTGATTGTTGTCTTCCAGGTTACAAATTATTTCATTTGCTATGTTCACTTTGTTAACAATGGCCATATTTTTAAGAATGAATTTGAATATGTATGGTTACATGAGAGCACATTTATTCAGTATTAAAGTACTAAATCACATTTCAGCAAAGTTGCAACAGTGGAAATTATATCAAGATTATATTGTGATACCCAGATTTATACAAAGTCATGTTTGTTTACTACTATGTTAATTTAGGTAACAGATGAATAAGGGTGTATGGCTATGTGTTTGGGAGGTGGACTGAATGTTCATTCAGGGTTGGTTGGACTGTTACGTGGGAGACTGAGTGCTGGTTTGAGATGATCCAAATCGGGATTAACATTGGCCATATATTTCAGACTGAATTTGAATATGCAGGGTTACATGATAGCACATTTACTTAGTACTAAATTACTAAGTCACATTTCAGCAAATTTTAACAATGTTTTGCTTCTAGTATGTACATGATCCTTAAGGGTACTGGTTCTTGGATTGAAAGAAAGTCAGATGAGACACACTGATGGCTGTAGCAAAATGGCTATAGGCAGAAAGCCAAATATCATTTTCTGGAGGCAACAAATCCCTCTATGAAAGGCACTGCCTCACCTGCTTCCTCCTTCAACTTCAGCTTCAAATGTATTAATGTGATTATCATCTAGGCACCATACAATAAATAGTAAGACAAAAGAGTACACTAAAGAAGGCAAAAGAATACAAAAGAAGCAGCACTGCTCACTTGTCCTTCCTGGGGAAACTGGGGAAGGGGTGGTCTTGCCAGTTGGGTGACACCTAGAGGAAGCACTGAGTACTGTAACCACAGAGAAAGGGCCTGTAAAGTACATGTTGCTGGCAGTACAAAGCAGTATTCCAGGAAGATATTCATGTGTGTTTACACATGCTCATGTGAATGGCAGTGCTTGGTGGATCTGCAGAGGGCTTCTTTGGAGAGTTAAGAACTCCAGAAGTTCACAGGGGAAGCCACTGTACCTGGCTGTCTAGGCTCCACCCTACTACACAACTCTTACATGTCCAAGGAACAGATGGGTTAGTTAGACCTTCTAGGTAGGGAATAAATGGACTGCAGAGCTCTCACTTTGGCCTGGAGATGTCTGCCTCTTGTCCAAAGAAAGAACCCAACAGGTTGATTGGGTGAAGGAAGACAACCCATCGAGGACCCAAGGGAAGGGGAAAAATAAAAATTAAATAACTAAAATAAACATCAGTAAGAACATCAGTAGAGAAAATTATATAAATCTAAGCTGGATTTAACAAAAAGTATTTGGCTAACTGAAGAATTAAGTTACAACCACAATGCAAAAATGATCGGATTAAAATACATAATGAAACTATATATCATTATGGATATAATATACATTTGGATGGAACAGTGGTGCAGCGGTAGTGTTATCACCTCACAGCAAGAGGTCCTCCGGTTCAATTCTCAGCTGGGGTGCCTTATGTGCGGAGTCTGCATGTTCTCCCTGCGTTTATGTGGGTTTTCTCTGGGTGCTATGGTTTCCTTCCATGTCACAAAGATATGCGCCTGGAGCATTTCTCCCCAGGCCTCTGCTGAAAATTGGCTTTGTTCCAAGTTGGACTTTCCCAATAAACATCATCATCTTCTTTCAGCTGTTCCCATTAGGGGTCACCACAGCAGATCATCTGTTAACATTTCTTCCTGTCTTCTGCATCTTGCTCTGTCACACCAACCACCTGCATGTCCTCTTTCACCACATCCATAAACCTTATCTTAGGCCTTCCTCTTTTCCTGTTGCCTGGTAGCTTCTTTTTCCCAATATACTCAGCATCCCTTCTCAGCACATGTCCAAACCAAAGTAATTTTGGCTCTCTGGCTTTGTCTCCAAACCTTCTAACCTGGTCTAACCCTCTAATATACTTATTCCTAATCTTGTCCACCCTCGTCACAACCAGTGCAAATCTTACCATCTTTAAATCTGCCACATCCAGCTCTAACTCCTGCCTTTTTGTCAGTGCCACTGTCTCCAACCCATATAACATAGCTGGTTTCACTACCCTCTTGTAGACCTTCCCTTTCACTCTTACTGGTACTCGTCTGTCACAAATCACTCCTGACACTCTTCTCCACCCACTCCATCCTGCCTGTACTCTCTTCTTCACCTCTCTTCCACACTCACCATTACTCTGAACTATTGATCCCAAGTATTTAAACTCATCCACCTTCGCCACCTCTACTCCTTGCATCCTCACCATTCCTCTATCCTCCCTCTCATTCACACACATATACTCTGTCTTAGTCCTGCTGACCTTCATTCCTCTTCTCTCTAGAGCATATCTCCATCTCTCCAGGGTCTCCTCCACCTGTTCCCTACTTTCACTACAGATCACAATGTCATCTGCAAACATCATAGTCCACGGGGACTCCTGTATGATCTCGTCTGTCAACCTGTCCATCACCATTGCAAATAAGAAAGGGCTCAGAGCTGATTCTTGATGTAATCCCACTTCCACCTTAAACGCATCTGGCACTCCCACCGCAGACCTCACCGCTGTCACACTACCCTTGTACATATCCTGTACCACTCTTACATATTTCTCTGACACTCCTGACTTCCTCATACAATACCACAACTCCTCTCTAGGCACCCTGGCATATGCTTTCTCTAAGTCTACAAAAACACAATGCAACTCCTTCTGACCTTTTCGGTACTTCTCCATCAACACTCTGAGAGCAAACATCACATCTGTAGTGCTCTTTCCCGGCATGAAACCATACTGCTGATCACTAATCATCACGTCCCTTCTTAACCTACTTCCACTACTCTTTCCCATAACGTCATGCTGTGACTGATCAGTTTAATCCCTCTGTAGTTACTACAGCTCTGCACATCACCCTTATTTTTAAAAATCGGTACCAAAACACTTTTTCTCCATTCCTCAGGCATCCTCTCACTTTCCAAAATTTCATTAAACAATCTGTTTAAAAACTCCACTGCCATTTCACCTAAACATCTCCATGCTTCCACGGGTATGTCATCTGGACCAACAGCCTTTCCATTCTTCATCCTCTTCATAGCTATCCTTACTTCCTCCTTGCTAATCCATTGCACTTCCTGATTCACTATCCCCACATCATCCAACCTTCTCTCCCTCTCATTCTCTTCATTCATCAACCCCTCCTGGTAAACAAATGTTAAATAAATAATAATAAATAAATATCCAATGATAAAAAGGCTCTCAATTTTCAGTAGGATAATAATCAAAAGACTAAATCACAAACAGTTTAAAAATCATGTCAAAAAATCTAAAGCAAATCTAAAGCAAACAAACAATATTTGATTTTCACAGAATGAATTGCAAAATGTTTATGATTTCCAGGCAATAGAGAATAGCCTCCATTTTCAGCACTGACACCAGAGAGACCCACCATTTCTGGCAGTCCAAAAAAACAAGTTAAGATAAATATCAGATTACACAAACTATAATATCAGCAGAAATGTCCAAGTTCTTAGGCTGCAGTCTGCAGACAAATTCAGTGTTAGATGGCAAGCACCTTATAAGCCCAAGCACAGCCCTATCACAAAGCGGCCAAAGGTGTAAGGCTAAATAAAACCACTGCAGAATAGTAAAAGCCAATGCAAAAGAAGAATCCGAATCTCTTTGGCAAGCAGCTTTTTTCTTTGTCCAGGTTCAGGCATAAAGCTCAGCTTTATTGACACAGTAGCTGGTCCATAAAACATGCCATTGACATAACAGTGATAATATCCAAAGGCACACATGCATATAGTTAAAGCTTATGAAAAAGTGAAGCTGCAATGAAAGATGACTGAGATAATGACAGATGGATAATATCACATTAGTACAGCTGTAAAGCTGAATGATGAGAAATAAAAGAAAGAGTTTTACTGTCGATTAGCAGCTAGTCAGAAACCGAGTCAATAGGATGAAACCAATTTTATCAAGACTACTATACAATAATCCTACAAATACAAAAGCAAAAATAAAATAAAAGCAGCAATACTGAAACAGCGTAAACCAACATAATCAACTGGTGACATCTGACTTTTTCCACCTTACTCCTGGCAGCATTTCAATACCTTCCAACTGCTCTACTCTTTCAGGCATTGTTGCCCTTATATAAACTACTTCTGGTCTCACTGGACTGTTTGATGGCCATTCTGTAGGTGGCATCTATAGGCACTACTCTCTGCCAGTTACTGTTTCTCTATGACACCTACTTCAGCTGATCTCTGTGTGGGCAAATCTCCTGGTGTCAGCAGCAGGACATGGACACAAACATCTACTACCCCTGAACTCAATCATTTCAAATAATTTCTTTCAGTTGCCCTTTACAATCATCCACCAAACAGTATAGTATTCGCAAAGCAAACTCACGGCCTCAAAGTTGGTCAGTTTTTTTGCTGAGTACCTTAATGCTGCTGTCACTGACATCATTTTTGTTAAAAATTACTAATCTCACCTCTCCTATTTTATAATCTTCAAACCCAATAAATGCGTACTAATACCATATCAAAGGCAACAATTACTATCAATTCACAAGCTTAATATCATGGAATAATTCCAGTAAAACTACTACTACTACCTTGCCAAATACCGCATAAATCTCGTTCATGTAATTCCCTCAACGGACTCACCTCTCCCCCCAGTACCAGAGTCGATTTCCTTCCTAATATGATCTAGCTTAACCAAGCTACTCTTATTGCTTGCAAACATTTGAAACGTAGTGATACTGAGCCCAACTTTGACCATCATATACTAACACTCAGTCTCCGACAATATATTCCAACCAACCCTGAATGAACATTCAATCCACCTCCCAAACACACATCCATACACCATTAATCACCTGTCACCTGAATCAAAAGTGTAGCAAACAAACTTGACTCTGTATAAGTCTGGGTATCAGAACATTCCCTTGACATAATTTCCAATGTTGAAACTTTGCTTGAAGATGAGCTTCTACTATCACATAGGTGTTACTAACCAGGTATCAAAATTTGAAGGACTTTCAGTACTCCTTATATAAAAAAGGATTTACGTAGCCTCCTCACCTTCCCTCTTATCCTCATTCTTATGAATCCAAAGTAGTTAATATCACAAATAAGTTATAAGACAGCCATGAACACAGTATCTGTCTATACTCTTGCCAACTCCATATTCACTCCAGCAACTCCTTGACTCACTAAGTACCATGCTAGGAAAAATATTTAATAATTCTCAGTTACTTTAACCTTAATTCAGTAAGAATTTACAAAACCACTCTAAAACAAATCAGCCTTTACAAGCCCTACCAGTATCATCTCATCAGCTCTCCATCCCATTCACATAAACCACCATGTCTTGTCTCACTTATTGAACTACTCCTAAGAAATGCCCCTTATAAATGTCCCTTATAGGTGTACTTCAACTGCAGTCCTTCCAAACTCTATTCCTGACAAAGCTACCTTTTCTCTCTTTTAAGTTCTTTTCATCTATCCATGCTTACGAGTTACAGAGTATTCCTATAGCAACCCCCATGACGATTGTCATCTATATGGAATTTACAAGGCAAGGTAAATAGAAGTAGATTGCCAGGCCTTTTTTTCCATATCGCACATGAACTTGCACACACTTACAGACAATTTGAAAGATTCTAATCTGCCTACTTCATGTGTTTGGAAAGCATGAGAAAACTAGAGCATCTGAAGAAAACCCACATGAACACAGAGGGGGGCATGCAGGCTCAGCACAGAAGTCACTACATCCAAGAACCAGTGTTACTCATTGTATCGCTGTACCACTCCTTTACTGCTCCTTTACAAACATAGAATTCCACCCCTTCTTTTCAGATATCATTGGTTCCCAAACTGTAAAGTACCCACCTTCTTTAATTGCCTCCAGTCCATCAATTGGGCCCCACAATACTCCAGAACAAATCCATCCTTTGTTCTCCAGGTCTACAATTCTAGCCATCATGCTTTTCAAGAAACACATACAGTATAAAATAATGTTTGGTAAGGACAAGCACTGCCTCTGGACAATTCCAGAAATGAAATATTTAATGCATCAAAGATATACTACCTGAAAACAATGGAAAATAGGTCTACCACAAGAGGAGTGGTTTCTGGCCCAGAAAGTGTAGTTTATTAGCCATTTGGGCAGTTTTTCCATCTCTTTCAACTTTCTCATTTAAAAGCCTGCATTTGCACTTGTTTCCTCCCTTTCCTGTAACTAGTCTAGTCAAGATACAGATTTGCTGTATCCAGGACTGTTTATAAGCTTCTGAGCCCCCAAGCCTTTCTGTGTTGGAGGGAAGCCTTCTAGCTTATCAGTGTGAGTGGTAAGCACTATGTAGCCTATCTACCACAGAAGGAGTGGTTTCTGGCCCAGAAATTGTAGTTTATTGGCCATTTTGGGAAGTTTTTCCATCCCTTTCAACTTTTTGGTTTAAAAGTCCACGTTTGCCCAGGTTTACACTTGTTTAAGCTCCGCCTAGCAGCGCCGAGCTGAGGTAAACTATTACTGGTGCCAGAAAGTCTGTGCTTCAGTTTTTCCCTTGAATCTTGCTAGTTCTTTCTCTCTTGCACTTCAAATAGTTAATCACTTTGCACTTCAACAGTTTTTGTAGCAATTATTGTAGCACATCTAAGTGCCATCAGCACTAGTTTTTCTTCATGGAAATAGCTCCAGTACTTGGTAGTTATGGCCACCCCTCCTGGCATGATTAAAGGGCAGTTCCGTGTACTTTCTACTATTAAGGTAACAGTCAGCTATCAGGTGCCAGAATCTGACACATAACACATGCACTCAGGTCACTCCACAACAAGTACAAGTACGAGTTTGTCATTGTCCATATGGGTGTGAATGACTTGAGACGCACTTCCCTGGACTACATGAAAAGAGACATAGTGGAGCTCTCAGATTATGTGGCCCAGGCAGGTATGACCCCTGGCCCTGAGCAATATCCTCCCATCACCCTGAATGATACCACAGTACAAATAAAAAATGATTGACTTCAACAATTGGCTAAGTTTATGGTGTCATTCTAAGGGGATCCAGTATCTGTCTGCTTGGGATGACATGATTGACAGACCTCGATGCTTTGCCAGAGATGGCCTGCATCTGTCACCCCTGGGCTTCCAGGTACTGGCTAAGGCTCTTGCCACCCCTATAGTGCCTTTTTAGGCGGTGTTCCAAAGACCAAATTACCACCATAACAGCTATAAATAAATGCAATCTGAGGGTCATGCTGGTCAACACTAGACGTCTAAATCTCAAGATGCACTTGATCAAAGCACTACTCAGAATGGAGAACATCGACATTTGTGCTGTATTGAAGGGGTAAAATAAAACATTTCAGAGCTTTACTAGAAAGTCTTCCAGACTCTGCTACACTTTGCCGTGAGGGAAAGGTTAGTTTGCTTTTTATTTGTTGTATTACTTTATTGCCTTTTTCTACTTTGAATACTGTGATTTGTTTTATTTACCTTGTGTTTTACTTGTATTCTGCTGTTAACTGCATATTAAAACTTGAAAAGAGACCACAGCTCTGTCTCTTGTGATTCGGGCAGACATTCGTACAGGTCAATAGGACAGGTCAGTTAAGGTTAATTATCTGTGAATTAAGGGGGTGGAGCTAGGAACTAAACCTTCTATTTAAGGGGTAAATTAAAACATTTCAGAGCTTTACTAGAAAGGCTCACCCAGACTCTGCTACACTTTGCTGTGAGGGAAAGGTTAGTTTGCTTTTTATTTGTTGTATTCCTTTATTGCCTTTTTCTATTTTGAATACTGTGATTTGTTTTATTTGCTTTGTGTTTTACTTGTATTCTGCTTTTAACTGCATATTAAAACTTGAAAAGAGACCACAGCTCTGCCTCTTTTGAGTCAGGCAGAATTTTTTTCCTACCCTCCCACCCTGTTACTGTAGTGTTCTTAAACACCACTATCTTTCTAATCGCCTTCCCCTTATGTTAATTTGACCATATATCTAATTTCCTCTCCGTTTGCTTGTGTAAGTAAGCACAAAATTATCATTTTGTGAAATCATGCCCCTTCAACTATTTAAATGTATTGGCATTCCTACTTCGATAGTACCAGAATACAAAAGTGACCATCCCCTTTCAAGCTATCTTGCTGTTTTAAAAATAGTGACTCCACTAAAACTTAACTTTTTAGACAGGTAAAACTTAAATTACCTACTTTCACATCTAACTCCTCTAGTGCACACTGCAGTGTTTAGAATTAACCATTTTTTTCATCTTACCTTTTAGCATCCCTGTGACTAGCACTTGCTTTAAAACCTGCTGGAAAGCACGAGGAAGTCTTAAACTGATGAAAGCGCTCAACTCTCCTTGTTAATAAGGAGAAATTAATCATAGGCACTAAACAGCCTATAATTGCAAAGTACCTTGCTAAGATAAGGCAAAACAGCTCTTGTACTTTACAAAAAAAAGCACCAACTCAGGCATGTCCAAGGGTCAGTTTCCAGTGATTTCTCCTGTCCACCTGGTGAATCTGGGCATGTTAGAGCAATGCAGCAATTGCCTCATGTACACAGACAACCCTCTCCTCCTACCACCAAACACTACAACCTGTGAGAGATGCATTTACATAGCCAAACTGAAAGCAAAGCTCTCTCCACCCAAGATTGTGCTAGACAGTCAAGAGGAGAAGGGTAACACCTGCACTACACCTCAAGCAACACATAACGCTTCTAAACTCACACCATCAACACCCACACATAGCAACACTAAACCCACATATGTGGAGGCCCTTAACAGTAACCTGCCCCAGCAACAAGGACCTCTGAGGCTGAAATGCAAACAAACATCAATCATAACCAAAGTGTCACATAACTCACAACACCAGTGTGCCACCCAACAACAGCCTCTAAGGCAAGACAACGTACCCAACACTTTAGTCATAGGTGGCTCTATAGTCAGGCACACTGATGTCCCACTCACCAGGCTGAACAAGGAGAAAATTACAGTCAGCTGCCTGTCTGGTGCCAGGATCCGCCACATAATGCATGCACTCAAGTCACTCCGCAACAAGTATGAATATGACTCTGTCATTGTCCATGTTGGAGTGAATGACTTGAGACGTACTTCCCTGGACTACATAAAAAGAGACACGGAAGAGGTCTCAGATCATGTGGCCCAGGCAGGTATGACCCTAGCCCTGAGTAGCATCCTACCTTCACCCAGAATTATACCACAGTATAAGGACAAAATGATTGACTTCAACAATTGGCTAAGCTTCTGGTGTCATTCAAAGGGGATCCAATATCTGTCTGCCTGGGATGACATGATTGACAGACCACAATGCTTTGCCAGAGATGGTCTGCACCTGTTGCCCCTGGGATTCAGGTTACTGGCTAATGCTCTTCCTTTCCCTATAGTGCCTTTTTTAGGCAAAGTTCAAAGGACAAAACCACCACCATAACAGGTACAAGCATGCAAATCTGAAAGTAATGCTACTCAAAGCTAGAAGTCTAAACCTCAAAATGCACTCTCTTCAGGCACTCCTAAAAATGGAGAACATAGATATCTGTGCAGTAACTGAGACCTGGTTTAAGGCAATACCAGGCTACAACTCTTAACACACTTTTTGGCCACCAAACCAGGACCGAAACACTAAAAGTGGAGGACTGTCCATATTCACCAAGGATACTCACAACACTAGGCTAGTTGCCGAACACAATGTGTCTGAAATTCTCCAGGTGCAACTAACACTAGGTAAGACTGCAATCCAAATTGCAGCTTGATCCCCACCAAGCCCCAAGATTCTCACTACACCTTTCCAAACATACTGGAAAATATTAAGATACAACCAAACACCCTAATACTGGGTAATTTCAACTACCCTGCCATTAACTGGGAAAACTACTCATGTACCAACACCTTTGCCCAACGGTTCTTGGAATTCATAAATTCCAATGCCCTGGATCAACTAATCCTTAGTCCCACCAGGGACTCCAATATTTTAGACCTGGTCATTACCACATGGGAAATCGATGCTCCACACCTGTGGTCACCCCCTCGTTGGTCAGGTCTGACCATAAGCTAATCACCCTTGACATCCACATCCCAGCCCCACCCCCACGCCCAGTAAGGAACCCTCTGTAAAAAACTTCTCCAAAGTCAACTTCATGCTACTCAAGTCAGAAGTGACAAACTTCATGACACCCATGCAAACGGGAACTGAAACTTCGACTGCTGAATCCTACACTAAGGCACTGTATGAGTGCATCCACTCATGCATAAATTGTGCCATCCCCAATAGAACCAAGATGCTCTCCTCCAAAAAGAGGAAGCCAATCTGGTGGTCCCTTGCCATAAACAAACTTTACAACAAAAGGAAGAAACTGTTGCAGAAAAGAGGAAAATCCCAGGATGCATCAAACTCCCTTACCAGCCTCAGTAAGAAGGTGAGATCTCTCATAAAATCCACCAAAGCTAGTTACAAAAATAAAATTGCCAAAGATTCCAAAGGCAACCACAAGGCATTCTATAACTATGTCAAGAATCCAAATGGCAATGCTCAAATCTGCTCTGAACTTCAACAGAATGGCATTAAATATACTGATCCCAAGGATATTGCCAATATCCTGTCAGATCAATTCAGTGCAAACTTCACCCCCCCTCATCCCCTAAAGGGCATATCTTGATACCAAAAGATTGCCAATTTCCAGTAATAATGACCACACAGGTAAAAAATGCACTCTCCAAAGCTAAGAATATAGCATCCATGGGACCAGATGACATCCCAGGCTGTGCACTACATAAACTACAAAATGAACTGGCACCTCACCTAAGTGTCATGTTTAATCATAGTCTCACCTCAGGCTTTGTGCCCACTGAGTGGTGCACAGCTACAGTTATCTCACTCCACAACGGGGGATCCACCTTGAATCCCAAGAACTACTGCCCCATCAGTCTGATGAGCCTGATCTGCAAGGTGAAAGAATGTATTATCATGGAACTTATAAACAAAGACATTGGCTACCTTCAAACACTGGACCCCATGCAGCTTGGGTTTGCGAAGGGCCGATCTTGTCTCCTGAACCTGCTTGACTTCTTTGAATCATTCTCCACAGCTGTGGAGAAGTGTAAGGTGGTCCACACAGCCTATCTGGACCTTGCCAAAGCCTTTGACACCATCCCCCACACTGGAATCATAGATAAACTTACTAAGCTGGGCATTAATCCCACGTCACTCGATGGGTTACCAACTGGCTTACTGACAGAACCCACACTGTAAAAGTAGCCAACTCCAAATTCAGCTCCAGACAAGTGAAAAGTGTTGTACCTCAGGGTTCAGTCCTGGAACTGCTGTTGTTTGACATCTACTTCTCTGAAGTACGGGCCAACACTAAGGGACTCTGGCTAACAAAGTTCACAGATGACTGCAAACTGGGAGCCATTACTGAATTCCCAAATGATGTGGATATTCTACAAAAGGGCCTTACAGAAACAGATGCTTGGTGCCAGAGCCATGGGCTCAAGCTCAGTACCAAGAAATGTATAGTTATCCCCTTTGGGAAAAAACATGTACCCGTGAATTACCACATAGGTGGCAGTACACTAAATACCAAAAGTGTGATAAGAGACTTAGGGACACAGGTGGACAGTGGTCTCACCTTCGATAACCACATTGCCACAACAGTCAGCAAATCCTTCTATGTGGCACACCTCATCACTAAGGGCTTTTCATCCAGAAAATAGGAGGTCATTGTCCCACTGTACTCAACCCTCATTAGACCTATTATAGAATACAATGCCCCATTTGGTATGTACCTCTCAAGACATCTGCAACAACTGGAAAGGCTGCAGAAATACCTCACTAAAAGAATCACAGGTCTAAAGCAGATGCCGTATGCTGACCATCTAAAAAAACTCCACCTATACTCTGTCGCATATTGTCTACTCACAGGTGATCTCTGCTTAACATACAAGGTCATGCCAAACCCAGAGCTGTTGGACATGCTACACTTAAAGAAATCCCAATCCCTCAGAGACACATGCTGCAGGGATCTAAACATTGTCATCACAATGAACAAAACATGCTGGAGGGATAGATTCCTGACACAGAGACTCCCCAGACTCTGGAATAGACTGCCAAGCAGAGTGCCTCTTTGGCCCTCTTCAAAAGGAGCCTTGATGATTGGATGGGAGATAGGAAATTCAGCCCGGGGATCACGTCAGTCACCCTGCTAGACAGGGGTCCAAAGAAGTAAATACTGTGGGAAGAAATAGCTAGGGAATTGTTATGGCAGGCTTGTGTAGGCCCTAGGGCCGATAACCTAGTACCAGCCTATGAACCTATGTAACGAAGACCTGGTTTAAAGTGGCAGAAAGCACCCCTGGGCTATCAGGCTATAACTCATTCCACACCTTTCAGCCCCGAAACATGGACCGTAGCTCCAAAGGCGGTGGTGTCTCCATATTCATAAAGGATATGCACACCTCCAGACTAGTAGCCCAGCATAACGCAATTGAGATACTTCAGGTACAACTAACATTGGGTAAGATGGTGATCCAGGTCATAGCCTGCTATAGGTCCCCAACCATGTCCCTAGACTCTCACTCCATGTTCCTAAGCATGCTGGAATTTATCAAGATCCAACCCAACACTGTCTTACTAGGAGACTTCAACTACCCCTCTATCAACTGGGAAAACTACTGAAGCACCAATAGACTGAATCAATGTTTCCTGGAATTCATCAGTTCCAATGCCCGGGACCAGCTCATTCTGACACCCCACTAGAGGAAGCAACATCCTTGACCTGGTTATTACTAACATGGGCGACCATTGCTTTACACCAGTAGTCAGTCCCTCCCTGGTCAAATCCGACCATAAACTAATCATCATGGAAATCCACAAATCACCCACACCCCCTGTAAAGGTAACCACCTTGAAAAACTTCTCCAGAGCTGACTTTGGGCTCCTAAAAACAGAGGTGGCTAACTTCATGGCACCCATGCCAATGGAAAATAGCTGCATGACTGCCAAATCATACACCAATGCACTGTACGAACATGTACATAAATGCATGGAACTAGCCATACCCAACAGAACCAAGACGCTCTCCTCCCAAAAAAGGAAGCCAATCTGATGGTTCCCTACCATTAATAAACTCTACAACAGAAGGCAGAAACTGTTGCAGAAAAAGGTGAAGACCCAAGACTAGAAAAACTTATTAGCCTCAACAAAAAGTTGAGATCCCTCATCAAATCCTCTAAAGCCAGCTATGAAAGCAGAATTGTGGCAGAGACTAGAAACAATCACAAAGCCTTCTATAGTTATATCAAGAATCTTCACAGCAATACGCAGATTTGCTCTGAGCTACTGCACAATGGTACCTCCTATACTGAGCCAACAGATATTGCCAAAATACTGGGCGACAGATTCAGTGCCAACTTTACCCCTCTCTCCCCCCTAAAGGACCTATCACAATACCGGAAGAATGCCAGGCACCCAGCATTACTGCAGCACAGGTTAAAGTTGCATTGTCCGAGGCCAAGAATACAGCTTCCATGGGACATGATAATATCCCTGGTTGTGTTCTACATGAACTACAAAGTGAACTGGCACCATATCTGTGTGCCCTGTTCAGTCACAGTCTCACCTCAGGCTTTGTCCCTACAGAATGGCACTCTGCTACAGTCATCCCTCTCCATAAAGGGGGAGCAACTACAAACCCTTGTAATTATTGCCACATTAGCCTGACAAGTCTGATATGTAAAGCTATGGAGCTGATTAACAAAGATTTAGAAATTCTCCAAACTCTAGACCCCATGCAATTTGGCTTTGTGAAAGATAGATCATGCCTGCTCAACCTGGATGACTTCTTTGAATCAGCCACCAGGGTTGTGGATGAAGGTAAGGGAGTGCATACAGCCTACCTCAATCTGGCCAAGGCCTTTGATACCATTCCTCACTTGGGAATTACTGATAAACTCATCAAACTAGGCATCAACCCCTATATCACTAGGTGGATTGCAAATTGGCTCACAGATAGAACACACAGTATGAAAGTAGTAGACTCCAAGTCAGACTACCGACCAGTCCTTGGGTCCTCTCCTGTTCGACATCTACTTCTCAGAAGTCCAGGCCAACACAAAGGGACTCTGGCTGACCAAGTTCACAGATGACTGCAAGCTGGGAGCCATTATTAACTCCCCAAGTGATTCAGACATCCTACAGAAAGGCCTCACTTAGACTAATGACTGGTGTCGAAACCATAGCTTAAGCTTAATGTCAAAAAATGTGTCATCATCCCCTTTAGTAAAACCTCAGTTCCCACTAATTACCACATTGATAGGAGCCCACTGAACACTGAAGGCATTATAAGAGATCTGGAGACGCAGGTTGACAGTAATCTCTCCTTCGACCACCATATTGCTACTGTGGTCAGAAAGTCCTTCTATGTGGCACATCTCATTACCAAAGGTTTTGCATCCAGGAAGAAAGAGGCCATCATCTCTCTCTACTCTTCCCTCATTAGACCAATCATTGAGTATAATCCCCCATTTGGCATGTACCTCACTAGACACCTGCAACAGCTGGAGAGGCCACAGAAATACCTCATGAAGAGGATCCTAGGAATTAAACACGTCCTACATTTGACAGACTCACAAGACTCCAGCTATTCTCTGTCTCATATCGTCTACGTAGAGGCAATCTTTGCCTGACTTACAAAGCCATGTCTGACCCAGCTCTGTTACAAATGCTACATCTAAAGAAATCCTAATCCTTCCGCACCACACGCTCCAGGGACCTCAACCTCATTACCACAATCAACAGAACATGCTGGAGGGACAGGTTCCTCACCCAGAGACTGCCCATGCTCTGGAATAGACTTCCCTTACATGTCAAGCAGAGCACCTTGCTGTCCCTCTTCAAGAGAAATCTTGATGAGTGGATGTAATAAAGTTCACCCCGGGGATCACTCCAGTGGCTCTACTTGATAGAGGCACTGGGAACTAATGTCAGGTGGCACAATGCCAGGGCACGTCTATGGGCTAGGCTTGTAAAGGCTCCAGGGCCATTAGCCTAGTACATACCTATGAACCTAAAAGAACTCTCAGATGAATTTTACAAGCATTTCCCTTACGTTAGAAACCAAACAAGAATAGCAACCAAAAAAACCAACAAAGAATCTCACTGAAGGTCTCAAATCCTACTAGGATGAAATCAAGAGACTTTTACATGAATAAAAACAAAACTCTATTTCTATGTGGAGAGACCTTCAGAATAACCCCCTATTCCTCAACAGTTAGATGATCTACACAAATGAGTCTTCTGCCAAACAGCAACAAAAGCTCACATCGTATAATCTATTTAAGTCAAAAACATACATTACCGTATGTTTGTTAGCATCTCAAGTTGCATTCGTTCCTCCATTTGAATTCAGGCTGCCTGTACATAAGAATGCAATGTAGATCCTACTACTTACAGTCACAAAGCCTCATCATGCTAACATCATCTATGCCACTAATTCATTAAAAAAAGCAGTTGCTTATATTGCTCAACCACTTCCATGCATGTTTAATCTTTTTCTTTCCAGTATCACTATCTCAAATGAATGACAAACAGCTATGATCATTCCCTTCCCTTGTATAACTAATCCATCAAAATTAGACTACGGTATACCCATACCAACCTTATCATCCATTGCAGAAATATTTGAGAAATTACTTCACAGACAACATATTTACTTTATGCAAAACTGTTCTATACTATACTCAAACAAAATGGCTTCAGTCCCAGTTACAGTACCTCACTTTCTTTATTCCTGGCTGCAGATGTCACATACTCAAACATAGATTTTTTTATTCTATTAATATTTTAATACTGTTCTAGTCAAACAATATAAAATATCTCCACTCTCCTTCAAAGGGAATTACTACAACAAAAGGAATACTTTCTTCTTACATTTCAACCATTTTATGTCATTTAAATGTCGGCCCATTGTCTTTTCATAATGGAAAATAAACTTATTTTACTCAGTATGTAAACCTCTTGGCATAGGTTGTGGTTAAAATGGATCAGTTGACTAGTTTACCTACCCAATTAACAAATGTACAATAAATAAAATAAATAAATCTGAAAAATAAAGTAACAGACAACTGGGTTAGGCAATCAACCAGTGCCGCCTTGCCTATCAAATCTTAGACTAAGAGCAGAATATCTAGTATAATTCACCATCAATATACTCTCCCTATGTAATATAATCAGCCTCAAAGTCACTCCAACTCAGGTAAAAAGGGAGAACTGCTGTAGGAGCCCTCCTTGGCCATATTTTTTTGGCCTATAGAACATGTTCCACTGTGCAGCTACTGCAAAATGTTCTCTTTTTTTAAGTTGCTCGCTATTCTAAATGTTTAAGAGACTAAACCATTGTTAATGCTAGTCAGACTGGTTGCAGAACTCACAGATGTCTTTTTTTAAATAGCATGATAACTTGGGATCATGTAGAATTGTGAACTAAACAACTTAAAACATGGCTTTTGGTGAGTGTGCATCTTACCTGTGTTATACTCATCCAGCTTCTTCGGCATAGTTAAACCAAATCATATCTCAAAAATGAAGTGTGCTGGGGCAGAGCCTGAATGGCTAACTGAAAGCAGCAGTATTTTAGAGCTCCATATAACTAGTTAAATAAGACAGGAAAAAATATTCTTTTTTTTTTCTTCAAAGCATAAAATCTTATAGATAAAGGACTAATTTACATAATTAGAAACTTTGGTAAAGTTTTACAAATAATTTCCTGTCAAAAAGCTTCAAGATGTATTCACTTGTTAAAATGAGTAACTCAAATAATTCTCACCAGGATGCTGCCTTAAAGAAGGAACTACAACAGATGGCATCTACCCAGCAGGAGTTGTCTTTGAAGATTGGTTATTTCAGAGAACCTGGAAAATCTTAAAACAAGCAGTCAAAAACAGGCGGACACCCTCAAGGAAATGCTACAACAACACCGGATAAGGATAACAGGAATAGAGTTTCTCTAAATGACTTAAAAATCAGACTTAAGGAAGAGGAAACACAGAAAGAACTGCTTTTTAAACAAAACATTTGGTTGGTTAATAAAGTAGATGACTTGGAAAATAAGGAGATGAGAAATAACATCAGGATTTTCGGATTACCTGAAAATACAGAAGGTGAGGATATTATTTCCTTTTTATCAAGCTGGATCCCTGACTTTTTAAATTTAAAAGAAGGACTTTCCTTTGGCATTCAAAGGGCACACAGGGCTCTTGGGAAACCTGCCACTAACTCAAACTCTCCTCCTAGGTCAATAATTATCAAATTTATTTCATACTTGGACAAGGAACTGATTTTAATATCTGCTTGGAGGAAGGCACCTCTAAAATATAAACAGAGCCTGATAACATTTGATAACGACTATTCATCTAAATTAGTGGAACAATGGAAAAACGTGTGGCCAATGATAAAGTTTCTGAAACAAAATAACATCAAGGCAAAACTTGCACATCCAGCTAAGATAAAAGTAATGTATGCCAACAAGATTAGGACTTTTATTAACTTAGAGGAAGCCTTTTCATTTATTAAAACTAATAATGTGATTACTTTACCAGAAGATATGGATTGGATGTCATCTTCTCTCAAGAGAACAAAAGAAACAAATGTCTGGACAGTTGTCAAAAAGAAGAAGCAAAAGACTGATATTGTTACAGCCAAATCTCTCAAAGCATCTACTATGATATGAATTGTTTTAACATTACTTTAAAGGACCAATTTTAGTGCTTGGAATTTTAAAACAAAGGTAACTAACTACTGGAATCTTTATCTATATTTTTTGAAAATAGATGGCACATGAGAGTTTTCACATTACCTCAGGTATGTAAAACAGGGTACTTTTCTTTCACAGAAGGAGGGTTATATAGCACATAAAATATTTATACTGTAAATCAGCATACATAGTATATGTGTATTTTCCCTTAATTTTCTCTTTTCTTTCTCTCTTCTCACTTTTCTCATTTATTTTAACTGCGTCTTGTCTCCCTTTCTAAATTATCTCCTATTTACTATACTAATATAGTCTGTATATATTTAATAACTCACTATCTATACATAGATAAATAATAGTCTAAAATAATCTAGTTTTAAGACAGACTATTTGGAATAGTGAACTTAATTGTTATTACAATATTTATTAGATTAATGATAGTCACTGTTATGCTTATTGGGATTGGGGACATGTTCGTGATTAACTCTGAAATGTTCCATTCATGTACATATGTCCTTTGAATTATTTCCTTTTAGTATTCACAAATATATAAAAAAGGAGGGACAAATGTACTGTTGGTTAAGAGAAGTGAAGCTTCCTTCACATTCTATTTGCGTTGCCATAGCAACAGTAAACAATTGCTGCAGTTTCTAAGGACACTGTGCATCTGCAAAGTGCATTTAGCCTCACAGATAACAAATAATAAGAAAAGTAATGTTGTTTAGTTATTAAAATGAAAAACAACCTAAACAAGGTAAAATAAATACATAATAGGATTATTTGTAAATATTTTATGATTTATCCTCACAGGATTACATATTCCTGGAAACTCAACTGAAATGTCCCCAAATCACTTGAGAATTTAAATGAAACTGCCTGATTAACCTGAATCCATAAGCTGTCTGCTCTATATATGCTAAATTATATATGCCATTTGCATATGACAGTCTCTAGAGCACACGAAAAAATACATATTATTTTTGCAACATGCTATATTTGCACTAACCATACATTCTAAACTAACTCGATTGGCAACTAACAAGTTATTTATTTGAAACATCAGTCTAAATATTAATTGTGCCCTTAAAATATTGTTGCCTTTTTGACAAAACAAAACCAGAATCAAAAAAGGAATGATTTGAAGAAGTGAAGTATTGTACAGATTTCAAAGACAGCTATTGACACTACAATATAAATAGAAATGTATACATGCAAGGAAAAATTGAAATGCTTTATACTTTTATTTAAAATAGCTTATTGTTAACTTTTTGCTTTATCAGAAAATTTAAAGAGCTAAGAAATTATTTCTAATTTGTCTTTCTAATGTTTACTAAAATGATGTTAGTCACTGACTTGTTTAATGGATTGCGAGTCATGTACAAGTCGGACTACTGAATGTTATTTCTGTTTACCTATGTTTGCTGAATTTCTTTTATTAGTACCGATTTAAAACAAGGGAAAGAAAGGGAAGGGAAATCTCTGTTTTTGGTCAAGGGAGGAGAGGCTTAAGAGTATTCTAACTGCCCTGAGAACACTCTAAGATGCTCTAAATAGGGTCTATATTAGATCATCGAACGCTTAGATAAGTGAACGGTGATTAATCGACCCCATGTAAGCAAAAGTTTACAAAACCGAACTGTCAGAACAGAGATTTTTTTTCCAAGGGAAAAAGTCGCTGTTCCAACAAAAAAAAAAAAAAGTAAGCACATTAAAACATGAGATTAAGTGGGGGGCTATCCTCCCCACACCCCCCCCTACTTAAATATACCAACTCCCTAACCGCACTACATTGACTAAAACAGCAAAGTACCGAAGCGTCCAAGTGAATTCTTTCCCAGGGATATTTTGCAGTTTCGGTTTTGTCAGTTTGACCAAGATGCATTCGAAAACATGTGTCTTCGGTCTGCTGATAGGAACCCCACTAAATACTATTTGATTAATACTTACCTAACATTTATTCTAGACCTGATGTGATTACCCATTGTGGAAGCAGGAAGTGCCCTATGCAGGATGGGAATTGTCAGGGTCATCATAGTTCATTCTTAGACTCTGCTTTGTAAATCTATAAATATGTAAAACCACTGCACACTAGAATGTAGGGCACCTCTACTCTGAGTCCGGATACCACTGATAAGCCATGTCTTTTCATAAGTGTAAGTTGAAGTTGGTGAGCTGAAGAGTGGAAAAGTAAAGGAAGACAGTACACCTACAGTAAATTCATATTTCATTGGTAATCACTCATTGTCTCCTGTAGAGTCCTTTTAGTCAAATTATTTTAGTAATAATCTATTTGTTGTTGGCTTATTTATGTATGCTCCTCTGTTGCATTTAATTTATCCAAAATGACATATATGAAATGTTTGGGATCTCTTAAGGGTAACTAAATATTGGATATTTTCTAAGTCAACATAATAAGTGTTTACACTAACATTCCATCCTGATATATAAAATACTATAGAACAATAATAAGAATAATATAGAATTTCATATCTATTTTAAGAAAATTCTCCATATAATAATTTAACATATGGAGCTCAGTTGATATTGTTGGTTAAAGGTATGAGTGATAATCCAATAGCTCTATCTTTATCTATTGGATTAGGAATGACTTTCATGCCATGTTTAATGGGAAATTCATATTTACTTGTATTTGATACTTCAGAATTAATATTTTATAGAAGTACTTTTTAAAGCCTGACCAGAATTTTACCCTACTTATATTTAAAGAAGAAAGAACATTAAATTACATTCCCAAGTATACACACATAAAAATAACATCCAATGTTATCAGAGAATATGGTATAACTACTATAATCAAAATAAAAAAAAAAGAAGCAACAAGTTTCTTCCAACAATAACTTGAAATGGATTTAACATTCTTATCATTAAATACTAATGGCTTAAATAATGCAAATAAAAGATCAAACTTACTAAAATATTTAAATCTAAACAAGGCACAAGTAGTATTTCTCCAGGAAATGTATTTTAAGACTAATGATAGCTTTATTTGGAACCCTAAGGACTATACAGTCTTAGCTCAATCCTCCTAAAGAACAAAGACAAAAGGAGTATCGATTCTCTGGAAGAAAAACATAATCACTCCAAAAGTTATTTATAAATATGATGACAAAGAAAGACTACTAGCATTTGTTATAATTAAATTTAATAACAGAATATGGACCTTAGCTAATCTATATTGGCTCCCAGGAATTGGAGCAGGAACGGTTAAAAAACACCTATATTTTACTTCCAACAATTATAAAGGAAATCTTATACTGAGAGGAGACTTTAATTGTACCTTAGAAGCTTCTGAAACCACCAAGAAGTCTTTTCGCATAGCAACTATTTCAAAATCCTTAAAAAAATGGATTGAGTCATTTAATTTAATTGACACTTTTAAAGTAAAAGATGATAAATCCTTATTATTTTCCCATAAAGACCATAGATTTGGAACACAAACCAGAATAGACAAATTATTTTTAGTTCAAGATTTAGAAACAAATGTCCTCAACTTCTCATTAGTTCCATGCCCCTTCTCAGATCATGACTCTCTGATAATGAAGCTCCAAATAGAGTTTAAACCTTTAATCCTCTCAACTAGAATTCCATCATATATCACAAAAATAAAGAATTTAGACCCTGGATGTTGTCAGAACTACAATTATTTCTTGAAATTAATACTACAACAGAAATCAGTAGAGTCGTGGTTTGGGATTCATTAAAAGTGTACTTATTTGGTAAGACCCTTAGCTGGTACAAAATCAAAGTTAGAGAGTATGAATCTGAATCATTAGACTTGCAAACTCTTGACAGCAAAATCTAAAAAAAATCAGAATTGTCCAGAAGTCAAAAAAGAAATAGAGGAATTAAATAAAAAATATAATGAAATTCTAACACACAAAACTTGTCTAGCCTTGGAAAAATTAAAAATAAACTCATTAGCCACCTCCCCTAGATATCTACATAACTTATCTACAAGAATTAAAATACAATATAAAGCAAATAACATTAGTAGTATATATCATGAAAAGAAAGGGGAAAAAGTATCAGATATAGAAGAAATCATTGAAGCATTTTGGTTCCATTATATGGAACACTTCAAAAAAGTAGATTTAGATACCAACCAAATAAACTTAGATACAAACCTTATCAATATAAAAAAAATTCCCTAAAACTTAAAACTAGACCGACAAAAACTGGTTTGCTATCAACATTTCGAACCATACTCTGTCGACTGTACTATCGTCAAACATGGAAGTTCGAAAACGGTAATATTGATGTCAAACAAAACAATCTAGGAATGGGTTTTAACATGGGTCGAGGTAGGGGAGGTGTTTGTAGTTCGGAATAATACTGAACACCTACCTCGACCCATGTTAAAACCCGTTCCTAGATTGTTTTTTTTTTTACATCGATATTGCCATTTTCGAACTTCTGTGTTCGACGATAGTACAGTCGACGGAGTACAGTTTGAAATTTTGATAGTAAACCACAAAAACCTATATCCTACAAAGACATTGTTGACAAGATAAAAGAAAGTAAATCTAACAAAGCTCCAGGGATAGATGGTATAATTACAGAAATTTGCAAACTCTTCCCTTCAGCAGTAATCTCCCTTTTTCATAAAACTTTGCTAGAAGTCCAGTCAGAAGCAAAAATACCACCCTTATGGAAATATTCTCTCATATCACTAATTCCAAAAGATAATAAGCCATCAGACCTTTGCACCTCATACAGACCTATATCATTACTGAATAATGACTACAAAATATTCACGTCAATACTAGCTAATAGAATGAAAACCCCACTTTCAAAGACAATTAATAATGATCAAACTGGATTTTTATTTAACAGGCGCACACATGATAATATTAAGAGGATACTTACTCTTATAGATTATGTGAATAAAGAAGATAGAGAAACCCTTGTAATCGGATTAGACATAGAAAAAGCCTTTGATTCCCTCAACTGGGAATATCTATTTAAAACTAGCATTATTTGAATTTCCTCCTCCCTACATCTTATTACTAAAAACATATATATTAATAACTTAGCCTATATTAAATTAGGTCCTTTCACCTCAGAATCTATACATATAACAAAAGGTACTAAACAAGGATGCCCCCTTTCTCCTATTTTATTTGCTTTGGCTATAGAAATACTTGCAGAAATAATATGCAATAATCCAAGAATAAAAGGAATAGAAGTCTATGACCAGTACATATCTAAAATAATGCTTTTTGCTGCTGATATTTTATTATCCCTGTCAAACTCCAGAGAGTAATTAGGAGAGCTAGAAGAAGTAATGGAGAAATTTTATAAGATTTCAGGTCTGCACTTTAATAGATCAAAATCAAAAATTTTATTTTTAAATAAGAAAAAAGAACTACAAGTTACAGATAAATCCATCATAGGAAAACAAGAACTTGCACTAAATTATTTAGGAATAGTGTTATGCAAAAATATAAATGAAACAATATTAATAAATTATAAAAACATTATTGAAACAATAAAAAATATAGAAAAGTGGAACAAAATTATATTAACTTTTGAAGACAGATTGCAATTAATAAAAATGGTCTTATTGCCAAAAATACTATATGTAGCATTAGCAATGCAGTTAATTCCTGAAAGATGCATTCTTAAAGAAATAAACTCATGTTTAATAAAATTTTTATGGTATCCCAGAAAGAATAGAGTTGCTCTAATTCATCACATTAGACCGTGGAAACAAGGAGGATTGAACTTCCTAGAAATAGAAGCATATGTAAAAGCATCTGTGCTTAAAACTACAATAGACTGGATAAACCCAAATTATTTTGCCAACTGGAAAGAATTAACAACGGCTATATTAACAAATTAATTTAATCTGTTAAAAAAAATTAATAGTAGACAAATCAAACAAACCCTGGTACATACTATGCATAAGTATACAATATAATGTAACAAAACCTTCTGAAACAACACTGATTAATCATTACATCAATTCCTTTAGGAAACCTATCAATGCAAACATAGATCTAAAACATTGGTTTGACCTTTTAACCCCATTTACCATCACTAAGAACTTTCCTCACAACATATATAGGGAAACAATAACCTCCTGAGAACAAAATGGATTCTTATGTTGGTTTCAATGTGTAAATAAATTAAATGTTTTAGATATACATATGATGAAAACTGCTTACAATATTCCAACACAGGACTGGTTAACCTTACAAAGCATTCTAATGTACACTCAAGATTTATGCAGATTAATTAATAATTCCTCATTTAATGATATTCCAAATCTAATAAGTTTTCTGTATGAATGTATATATAATATTTGTGAAAAGAAAAATTCCATTTCAAATCTATATAAAGAGTTAATAACATACAAAACAATTCCCAAACCATCATACTGGCAGTTCTTAACAAAAGGTCAGTCATTGCAGTTAACAGAAGAAATTAAAACTAACATCTTACTATCAATTAATTACACCTCTAACACACAGTACTGGAAAATATTTAACTGGAAATACTTACACAGAGCATTTTTAACACCAGACGGAATTAAAAAGATCAGTACTACTACAAATGGTTTTTGCTGGAGGTGTGAAAAGTCAAATAAAGCAGACTGGATTCATATTTTTTATGAATGCAATAAAATTAAATCATATTGGAATGGAATCAATCATTTTTTATAAGCTTTATTTAATGAGTCCTTTTATTTTAACTAAAGTATTGATAATTCTAAATGTAAATGAAGGTCCCTACCTGAATAAGACAAATATGTATTTGTTATGGACAATACTTGCTATATATAGGAAATGTGCAACCAGAAGGAGGAATTCAAATACACCCCCGACCTTGGAAGAATTCTACACTTTACTTAAGACAACTACATTGACAGAAATAAAAATCAAAGAACTACGAATCTATCCCAGGCCATTGGTAAATAATCCTTGGAAGAAAGTTATATCTTTGTTGGACTCTCTGCAATAATCAATATTGTATCTCTGATAAATGATCTTTTAATTCTATATTTAATAACATACAGTGCATATAATTGAAAGTTAGGCTATTGTAAATATTGTATATAGCTGTTTAAAATTATATTTAAAAATATTATGTAAATGTTATTTTAATTGAAAATAAAAAAAAATTGAGAAAAAAAAATGAAGTGTGCCCATAGCACTGTTTTCTGAAGAATATGCATTTGTTCTAGTCATGATCTGATCAACTGCTACAATAGTTATTCCACTGACGATATCTGTATCTTAGGATCCATTTGAGTAACTTTTAAGCCTCTACTGTCTCCATTTAGTGTATATTATTACTAGTTCAGGAATGTTAATCACATGCCACACTGCCACATCTGCCTTATGCTCATGCTGTACATCACATACTAATTGGCAGTGTCAGTGGCTCAACAGCTAGTACACTCACATGTGGTACTGGAGATCAGAAGGCTGTGGGTTCTATTCCCATGCCATGCATTTTGATTAATTTCCCAGTGTTGGGCACTGCGGTGCATCATTAAGAGGTGATACATTCTTGAGTGTGTGATCCTTCAGATGAGATGTTAAACTGAAGTTTGATCTGTGTAAGTCGTTGGTAACTGAAGTAGATGTAAAAGATCCCATCACACTTATTAGAAAAAGAGCAAAAAATATCCCCTGTCCAAATTGTTCCTAGTCAGTACGAATACCACCTCGGATCTCACCTGAAAAGAGGACACTGGCCTGCGGGACTAATCTGGTCAAGAAAGAGGAAATAACTTTTCTTGCATTTTTATATTTCTTACCTGCTTCACTGCAATGCCTAATAGAGGTTCATAAAATGAATTGTACTTTACTGTATTTTGTTGCATACAAACTTCTTATATATTGGAGTAACTTGCACTGACTAATACTAGCACAATACACTTTCTCTACAGTATTTCATGCATATACAGCTGTTTGGATCACCCACTAGCCAAGTGATGTAACCATCCTGTCAACAAAATGTAATAAATAAACTAGTATAGCAGCACTCTTACATAGATAATATGAACTGACAAAAAATTTGTTGTGCTAAATAATGTAGTCTGATATTAAAAACTGAACATCTGTTGTTAATTACATATATAGAGAATTCATCTAGTCTCATTTGCCTTGTAACTAACAAGCTGTTGAAAATGGAATGTTTCATGGCCTGGGAAAAGAATAATGAACAGAGTGCAGTTTGTCTGCTACTGCCTAAATATCCATTCCATAAAGTAGCCCTTGGCCTTTAAACATTTTCAATTTCAACCTAATCCACAACATAGCTACTCCATAGTTTCAGATTAATTGGCAAAATAACTGATGATCTGCACTTCATCTGACTATTTTAGCTTATTATTATCTTCCTACATAGTAAAAAAAACCTCATGCCATCTGATTTTTATCTTACACATTAAAAAGAATTAATTCCAGTAGGAAAGCCTGTGCCAAATACAAGGAGAAAAAAGAATTGCAAAATAGCAGCTACTAAAAATGTGGAGAACCTCTAGATTAGTCTAGGGATGCCTGTTCCTCTTAACGAGCCTAGTTATTTGGAATCAATGCTCTTGTTAAAAGGAAGAAGAAAAAGCAGTGGTTAACAAGAGGTCAGGTTTGAGGTTTGGCTACACTCCAAAGGTCAGTTTAGGCCCACAGATGTGAGTAGTGCTTTTCTTTCGCATGCCTACACTATTTAGTCTCAAAAAGCCATGCATCATCTATTTTATTTTAATATGTAGTCAATGGCTATGCAAGCCCTATCGCATGGTAACAAGGGATTATATCCAGTGATTTTCAAATCCCTTGCTGTTACAGGAAACGTGCTGTGGCTGCTTCCTGCAGAACTGTTTTTCAACTTGGCTCAGAAAAGTTTTTTCATCTGAGGCCAAAGTGATGAAATTGCAGGCAGAATTGGTTGGTAAACTGTCTCCTGAGAACTGGGTTTCTCTTGGAAGTGAACAGGACACAAGTCATTTTGCTTTAATTACAGTCAGGCAGCGCAGTGTGGGAGGTACATAGAAGTACACAGCAGCATTTTGTGGGATAAGGGAATCCATGCAATGAGTTATATCACCACAAAAGGGCTTCCTTCTGTTAGGCCCCAAAAGTCAGGATGTTTGAAACAGAAAGCAGATTCCCAGTAATGGAAGAGACGGCAGTCAATCATAAATGAAGATAGAATGCACATAGTAGGCACACCTCATCATAAGAAGCTTAAAACCCAGCTTAATACATTGATTTATCATGATATAAATTCAGGCTAAGCTATTACAAATAAACATGCAGTCTGAGGCAGTTCTGAGGCACAAGCCAAGGCACATCACTTAAAACCACACAGGAAAAATACTCACATTTCACATTCTGGGACCCTTCCTTTAATAATGCTTTTGAAATAGGTCTGTAGGTACCATTAATTCTGATTGCCTGATCTGTAGAATGACTACATTGCAGTGGTTACAACTAATTTCTACAATTCATATTGGATTGCTGTCCTCCAATCAGTATGATCATGGAACAGAGTATTATCCAAACTGATTTGATATATCACATCAAGTGGAAAAGTGAATGTCACAGGCACAGAGAAAGATAATGTTTATTCAGTGCGGGGAAGTATCATTGATAAATAGTGAAAATAAATAAAGTCTAATTATATATGACAAAGATCTCTTGGCAATAGAAGACATTTCTGCCATTGGTATATCATCTTGTCTGTGCATGATTGTTTTATTTATATTTACTGCTGCTGTAACTGTTAAAGCAACAGATGAAAATAACTTCCTCTTGCAGTTTTAGCAGTTGTAATGGGAAACTAGTGAAATTGTGTAAGAGCGCGCATGTTACTGTAGTTTGTAATAGTTTGATGTTTCTTAGAGATGCATGCTATGCATAGTATAAAAAATACTAAAATAAGCAAGCAGGAAACCTAAACGCAGCATATAATAAAATATTGTGCATCACAGTCAGCATCTTACTGAATCCCCAAAAGCCCTGTCGGGGGGGGGGGGGGGGGTTCAGACCTTGCAGACAGTGAAACTAGAAGATGGTCTCGGAGTTTGCCTACTGATCACTTTGGGGTACTCTTTAAGTCATGAACAGTGATACCTAGAAATTACAGAAACTGACATGAGTTTATGGACCAGCTGCATTAACCAGAACATAGGTGGTACTGATACCATGGTCATTCTGTAAGGCCACACAGACAGAAAAAGAAAAGGACCAACACCTAAGAAAGAAACAGTTCAGCATATGTGAAGGAAATGGATCAGCATCCGATGTAAAAATGGGTCAGTGGCAGAGAATGAAACGGATCAGTACCTGAGAAGAAAATGGGTCACTACCAACTGGAGAGAGAAATTAGTGTTCATCAACAGAAATAAATAAACAGGTGAGTTCATAAGAGGAAACTAGACAAGCCATCAGCATTTGATAAGAAACAAATCACAATTTAATCCCACAAAGCTGATAGTCTATATTAGACAAGAAGCACCTAATAACACATATACATCCACAGAAACAAAGACAAATCCTGTATGTTTATCAGTATACTATGGCATGTCCATAGCACAGCAAACGTTAAAAGAAGCAAGAAAAAGTCACACATAGTTACTTGTTCAGTAGTGAGGGGTTCAGTCAACATGACAAGAACTGTACAAAAAAAAAAAAAGAAAAACAAAGTCAAAATATAAAATCTTCAGCTAAGTGTCATGGCAAACCTGCTTACCCGGGTATATTTCTAAGTGTGCATTTCAGACTGGAAATGTAAGCAGCTCTGAGGATACAGGAAAAACCTTGATGCTATTTTTATGGTGGTTCAAAGATCTGCAAAATGTATAGCACAAACAAGGTTCCATAAGCTTGTTTTGTCTGTTATGTATCCTGAGCCCTTGAATTTTGCAGCTTTCATTCGCTTACCTATTATATCATGCTTGCTATTCAGACATTTCCAAAACTTCCTTTTTATTTTCCTTCCTAAGAACATCTTGCTCTGTAGCTTTGCAGTTAACCAGTTTCCATTTTTATTTCTCTGTGTTTTAGACTTGTGTGAAATGAGGATATATAGCCATTCCTTATTTAAGGTGGCCAAGTCTTGCTGCTTTTCTAAGAAAAGAGGCTAAATGTATGTAATATGAAGACTGGGTGTGGTAAAATTTTAATTTTAGAATACTTGCCTCACTTGGTGGATACTAAAACAACGTATGGCAGGCAACACCGTCTAGTCTAGCAGCAGAAGTTTCTGGAACAGCTGGAGTATATTAAATAGGTACTGGCAGAGTTTTTGAGCAGGAATGATATAGCAATATGCAAATAAGCCTGCTTTGAAACTGTTGCAGTTGGTGAAACTTCTGTGGAAGTTGAAGTGTTCACAAGACTAAAGACAAAGTTAAGTATAGGGTTGGCCTACAAAGGAGTTCAAAGTTCATACATTATGTGACAGCCTTATGTGACCAAGTAGCCATCCTCTTGTCTTAGGAAGACACACTCGTCTGTCAGACACCAGGATTCTGATGTTTAAAGTTGTTACAAATGCAGTTTTAAGTATTGCTTTATTTTGGATCTGTATTTCTAGATAGAAAATGAAATCAGACATGGCTTCATATCCTTTCCCTTGTTTTTTTTTTAATTATATAAATGAATGAAAATCTAGAACTTGAACACTGTGTTACATTAGCAACAATAACTAATGTCAGCCAGTAATGCGGTACTGCGGAATGTTTGCTTAGGCAACAAATGTTAAGGAAGAATATGCATTTTGAAACAAACATGAGGTGTCCAGTATGCTCTTCTAATAAAAGGAATGTAAAATACCTTACTCTGTCTGTTGACCAAGGTGCAAGATGCCTCTGACTGCAAAGGTTTCTGATCATAACTTCACATAATAGCATCACAGATGATGGAAGTGTTGATGTATAATTTGAGGCAGCGGTAGCTGGTCACTTCAAAGCAAGGGAAGACTACAGGAAGCAACTGAATGGGATGGGTAGCCCAAATTGGATGCAGCTCTATTATAATGGGTCAGTAACTACTACCTGTCATCAAACAATAGATGGGATAATTCATTCTCATCTACAGACTGCCTCAGTATGCATCCACTTATTAAACCAAATAGCAGAAGCAGCCACAAAGATTGTAAAACCAATAAATTCCAATAACCAAAACGATCGGGACAGCCAAAACATTACAGATATGACTTTTATTGAAAAAACATTAAAAATCTAAGCACTTTTATCTAATTGTAGACATCTTTAAAGAAAATAAAAAAGACCTAAAAAGGCCATAATGCCATGAAATAACTTTCTAAAACACCATCCTTTTGTATGAAAAACAGGAAGTATATAATGGTGTATCAAAAAAATGCCAAAATTCCTTAAAGTGACCTGTGGTATTTAAAAACACTTTTAGGAAACACCAGATATACATTTGTTAATTTAAAAATATTTGTACCAGTAATGACATAGAATCATAATCACCAGCTGATTAAAAAGACTCAGACTTGCTGTGGCAGAGTAAAGGCAAGTAAGCAGTTTACAACTTTTTCAGGTGTGGTCCAACAGGGCATCATTCAAAGAAGAAAAGGTTAAAACACATAAGATTGGTGTATAAACATACAAAGGATAATAATGAAAACTTAGAGGAGATACAAGGGAGCATTAGTTCCCAGAAAGGATGGTATACTCCTGAAGAGGTAACTGAACACAGAATAGTGTCTGAGTTCATCCATGCTTAGGGCAGCATAAGGTCATCCTTAAAAGGTTCTTGGTTGAGGGAAGTAGGGATAAGCTTTCAGATAAATATCACCTGTAGCTTAATCGTTAAATGATGGGCACACTGCAATGGCCACATGCTCCTTATCTTTTGTCAAAAAATCTATTATTTATATTTTTATATAAACAGAAGAATTCACATTAGCAGAAGACATAATTTTATGCATGTGTAAATTAGACTGGCCATGGCTAGTTAAGAAATTGAAAGGATCAAATAGAAGTTACAAGGAGAAAACGTACATTTACTAAAATATTCTGTGCCATTAATACAAAGAGCAGGACGTTTTTGTAATACTGAAACTGTAGATATATATATATATATATATATATATATATATATATATATATATATATATATATACACACACACACACACACACACACACACACACACACACAAAGGTATACTTGTAAATGTATGGAGTCTTCATATCATTTTAAATTGCTTCAGTTGTATTTTGGTATTCAAAGAGTAGTGTGATGATGTAAGGTATTGCCAGCAATGCCAGGAGCAGTAGGACAGTGGATGTGTAACATATACCAGCATAGCTAGCTGGAATTTTATAAAGAATTATATGTCATTTGTATATCAAACTGATTTGCACAGGTGCTTGTGTTGAAAATGTATTTGTAAAGCTGCTTGTGTTAAAATGTAACAACAGTGGTTCCTGCTGGACAGAAAATAATTACACCTGTATGTTAGACTGTGTTGTAACTGTTGAAATTAATATATTTTAACAGATAATACTGGAAGAGAAGAGGTTAATCTCAGTCTAGCTAACTCTGAAAAATAGCCTGAAATTAAATTACCTGGGTTAGGCCATAAAGATTGTATCTTACAGTTCTGTTTGCAGCCAGAGTCTAAATGTCTGAGAAAGCCAGGACTAAGAATCCAGCTTTGACACTTCCATACACTTTGACTCCATGTCTCAAACTCCTCCCCTTATCCATAATCCCCTCATTAGTTTGGATTAGTTCAGATCTAATTTGTCACTTCATCTAGACAAACATGGTCACCTGCAGCTTGGGCATGTAGGAACAGATAAGTAATATTTTTTATCTTGACAGATAGGTGTTAGTTATATACATTTTCTCTTGTTATGCTTCCCTTTCTTCTATAAAAAAAAAGTTTCTGGTTTAGTCTCATCATGCTATATGGGCCTCATGTCCTGTGTTGGTTGGTTCTTCAAGTCTATACTCTTTTTCTTGCTACCCGTTATTGGGTACTTGTGTTCTGCCATTGTTGTTAGTGTTCTGACCTGCATACCGTAGTTGGTATATGGTCTGTCTTTTCCCTATTGTTTTGCTTTGGTTGTTTCTAAGTGTTAAAGATGGATGATAAGCCTACAGGCTTCAAAAAATGTATTTCATGGGAGCATAAAATTCCCAACTCGGATGCCCACCTCAAGTGTGTTTATTACCTTGGATCTGAGCATCTTAGTGTGATCTTGTCTGGTCACTGTAACAACAGAGCTAGTCACTTTGGCACCTTTTCTACTGGGAGTAAATCATCTTGCAAGCTCAAGCTCTTCCCCTATCGCATAACTCCCTGTGCTTTGGAGATGATTCAGATCAAGTTGCTGCCATTGTAGTTTCACATCTTCTGAGTGAGCATGAGTATTTGGGGTATTTTTTCAGTGTCTTACTATACAGATAAGTGTTCCTTTACCTTAATATAACTGGAAAATCATTTGGGTACTTCTCTAGATATGTGCTTTCACTGACTTTCTTGCCCAGTCTTTTTCTTGACTTTTTCCCACTCATACCCTCTCCTTTCCATGTTTTAAAAAATCCTCCATTTTCATTCTTGCCTATTTTCTTTCTAGCAATACTACAAAGGTCATTGTTGTCAAGTGCTTGGGTACCTACTTAAGGATTTTAAAAAAATGTAAAAGATGTGAACATAATACTCCTCCACAGGATCCACAAGAGATGTGCATGGTTTGCCTAGGGATCAATCATTTGAAGAGGGACTACAGTATACATAAAACATTAGCTTCCTCACTTTATCATACATAGGAAGAACAAGTTAGCAATAACGGGTACATTGCCTCCTGAGTTGGCACCAGGTGAGGAATTAGATGCAGCAGATCCAGAGAAGTCTATTAAGGGCCTAAGGCCAGATAAAAAGATTATGTAAAGTGCTTGAGAAGCTATCCCTGGCTAAGATTCTCATATCTTCTTTGCCATCTAGACCAGGCCCAAAGGGTCAGCCGGCTCACCCCGTGGCAGAAGTCTTCACCTGTCATAGACATAGAGCTGAGAGGTAGGGCTGAGAGTTTTTCTAAAAAGAAGATGTCTAGATTTCTTTTTTCTGGTCAAGCTTTAGCATTTTCCCTACATCGGTTGATTGGGAGCACCGATGATGTCAGCCTTTGTTAAGACTCAGCTCATCTATGGTGTCGTCTGTTTCCTTCAGTGCCTGGGGTGACTTGAGATGATACTTTCCCTTGTTTTCAGCTATTCCTTCTCCAGCAATATTTTGGCATGACAACAATGGAATTGACACATACAGCTCTAGCTGCTCCTCTGGCATTGGCACATTTAGTTTAGATGACACCAATGCCCTCTGCGTAAGTGGTCTTTTGGCACAGGCGACAGTGTCAGTGTCAGGACCCACTAGGCTGGTGGAGACAACAATGTGGACTCAGTGCCATATTAGACCCCAGGATTTTGGGAGCATTTGATGGTGTTGACCACTTCAGAGTTCAGACCTTCAGTACCAGCTGTGATGATTTTGGCTGTGGAGCCTTCACTGTCATTTGTTCTCAGCACAGGCATCACTGTAGCTGCATTGGTGCAGGACTGCCATTGTTAAGTGTTTAGGATCTGGATGCACACACTATCCTTGGACCTGCCCCACCTTCCCCTATTTCTTTACATTGATAATATAGTCGTATTTTGATCTAACAAATCCTTAACAATTCTTCAGAATGAACTATGAGCTGACCTTCTCACTCTTAACGCTTGGATCATCAACAGAAAACTTCTTCTCAACTCTTCCAAAACAAAAACAAGGCTCTTTAAAACCAAACCACAGTTTAAAAAAAAACACCTTATCATTACCAATTTTTGATCATAATAACACTTCATTAGAAAATTTAATTGCTCTTCATTTAAACACATATAAGAATTTGGCTATACCCATCCCTTAACTTTGACAAACACATAGCAAGCTCTAGGAAAATTATTAACCCACAGTTATTCTGGGCCAACAACGCATCTCCCTTTCTTTCCAAATCCTCTAGAATAATAACTGGCAAAGGCATTCTACTCGCCCACATAGAATATGATCTCATACTAATAGCATACTCCTCAAAAAGAAATTCCACATTGGTTCAAACAACCAGCAACATAATCTCAAACAAAACAAATATTTGTCTATTCCAGTCTTTTCTGTAATACGATGTTAGTCTTTGCAAAATACAGTGGGTGGGGGTAGTTTGTCACAAGTGATAATTCAATAAAGGTGTTAAAAAAGATCTGTGTCTCCTAGCACTGGGTTTGGGGGTTCAGTCATGACTTACAGTCATTGTCTGTGTGGAGTTTTTATGCTCTCCCCCTTATCTTCACGTGTCTTCTCTGTTTATTCTGGATTAATCCCACCTACAAACTATGTTTGCTAATTGGATAGTCTTAAATGTCCATACATAGTGGATTTACCATTGCCCTTGCTACCCATCTCTTGGTTAATAAGGATTAGAGATGAGCCAGTTCACTTACCTGACTGATAAATTAATAAAATAATAAATACATACAAATAGATTTTTCCTTACCACTTCCAGTGTGGGTCTGTATCCCTCAATGGTGAGTTTAAAACATGCAGTCACACTTCGTATGAACTGGTACTCTTTGCAGTCTTGACTGCTGATGTTACCAGCATCTGGAGCTCACCGATGAGTGTGGATGTTAATAGTTCAGCCTAATATCCCTGGTTATTTTATGTATAACACAAGGCCTTCACAGTTCCTTATGAAGGTTTCAAAGTGCTCTCATCAGCATTGGAAGGAAATGATTTATTACTGCAGTAACGTAATGGGCTGAACACTTTCACTCGCATGAGACTGGGGTAGACTGAAGAGTCTCTTTTCATAATCCCCATTCTGCATGCTCACTTTCTTGTTCTTTTATATATACTGTAGCTTCTTTTTCAGCTAATAACTCTTTATTTTGACTTGCACACCCATGGTCATGCTTCTCTAACCACCTTACCTCCACATGCAATTTTTTTGAAGAGTTACAAACTTCATTTAGCAGGTATCTTCTCCTGTACTGATTCACTGTCCACAGGCATGCCCAACCTGTCATCAGTTATCCAGGAGGGCCTACAACTTCAACAAGGCTATACCCAGCACTTTATTGCTCTTACCAGCGTAAAAAAACTTAGTTTTACTGTATTCTCTCATAATCAGTGTCAAAAACATCCTTTCAAGTTTCCTAGCACTCATACAGGTCGGAATGTTCATTTTTTTTCAGAAACTGCACCAATATTTAAACATCTAGCCTTTGGAATAACCATAGAAGTTAAAGAATAATATTAGCTCTCATTTAAGAGATTCTGTACAATCCATAGTATACAGTCTATCTTGGCAATCTTCCCTTTTGGCAACACAGAAAAATCACTGTAGCCAAAAAGTAAGTCCTACATCATTTTTAAATAACCCTAAGTCACAACTTTGAAAAAAGTTTCACAGTTAGAGCAGAAAACTAAAGATCTGAGCTGTTAATTAGCTTTCCCTATGCCCAAGATACATGGTTTGATTCCTTTCACCTTCATTTGCCTACTGCATGTCACTCAGCAAGTCACATAATCAGACAATGTTTTCCGGTCGCCCCCAAAAAAGGGCAGTCTGTCCAGTGGGCTTACCCAGTCAACAAACAGGTAAAATAAAATGAGTGACAGAATGTGGTTTCAACTCAACAGCTATTTCTTACCCTCCAATAGGAACTAACTGAACCAGGACAACCAATATCTGCGAACAGCTTTTCTATAAATGTTTGGTAGTTATTAGATTGAGTTCTAAATGTTAAATCACATCTGCACTTGTTCATAGTGTCTTGTAATGCAGGCATTGTTGGGTTTGTGTTTATAAAATACAACTTTGTACTGTAGTACTGGGGAATTCATTCTTTCTCACTTTTGTGTGACTGCACAATTAGTACATTTAATTAAAGGGATGCAGAGGGTGAATCCACCCCTGTGAACATTGCAGAGACATGCCCACCCTCCATAAAACACTTTTTCTCAGTAGAAGAACAAAAACTAAAAACACCGCAAAGGTTCATCAAAATGGAAAAAAAAAACTAAAAAAATAAATAAATAAATAAACCACAAGAAGTATCCCAAAATTAATTTTATTAAAATTGAGCACGTTCATCTTATTTGTAAAACAGACTCCATCAGAATAAATCATCCATCTATATGTTGCCATTAAAGACTCTCCATATTGATGTATAAACTAAATGATCAGCTTAAAAATCACACAATGACAAATAAATCAATATAGTAATACCAACAATGCAAAAAAATACCTACACGTGCACACACACACTTGTATATTGTATGTTAAATACAATTGTGTTTAGTTTTTTTAATATACTTGTCACTGATGTCATTCAAGCTGAGCAATTTTTCAGAATTTAAGTTTTACTGCTACAAAATTCTCTGTAATGTAACAATGTTTCCCAAATACAGCCTCCAGTTTTAAGCTATACTTTTCAAAAAATCAAAAAATTCAGTGGTTGCAGGTGGTTTAGGGAAGTTGTGCCCTTAACCAGTGGTGATTGAGGAATTTGTTAATGAATGATTGTCTCTCAGTAGTTCAGAGGGGAAGCATCTGCTAACATATATTCTACAAATGGGTGGAGAAAAAAACGTAACCACTAGCTAGCAACTATACGTCTAGCAGGCTGGGATCTCTGTCTCCTGCTACCTACCTCAGACTGGGTCTAATGCAAGTTC